>NC_133103.1:53357498-53583286 GCF_022965805.1 Primulina eburnea | reverse complement strand
TGTTACGTAGAGAAACATCCCCATCAATTCTCCCATCTTTCATTATTTTTACTCTTGTCAGTTTAATGACAGAGTCTTTTCTTTCATGGCTCGAATGTATTACCGATTTTTAACTGACATCCCTTCTTCCCTTAAAGGGTGGAAGACAAAATTTTTCTTTTCCCGACCCCCTTACTTGCGCGACCGGCTTCTTGCCCTCGATGCCCAAGCAACCCGAGCTTCTCCGAGACTTTAAACTTCTTCCCACCTTCACCCACGCCTGGGATGATTTGGAAAACAGTCCTTCCTATCCTCGGTGTTGATTGGGGGGAACAATTTAATTCACTACGGGATCGGGTCTCATCCCAAAGACCCTGTAGACCAGATGATCGACAAATTTAGCCAGGCCGGGTCACAGGCCGGTAAATTATATGATGCAACCGAAGAAGAGATGATCAAGGCGAGCGTACTTGAAGCAGCGGCCAAGAAGAAGGCCGAGCAATAGAAAGCCCGGGCGGAGAAGAGGGCCCGGGAAATCCAAGAGCAGGAAGAACATCGTGCCCGGGCGGAGGCTGAGGCCCGGAAACTAGAGGAGAACAGTGTCTGGGCAGAGACTGAGACTGAGACCCGGGAAGCTGAGGAACGCCGGGTCGAGGCAGAGGCTAAAGCCCAAGAGGAGACGGTCCGTCCCAGGGAGGAGACGGTCCGTCCCAGGGAGGAGACCACTTCCCTGACCAATGAGGAGGACCCGGCTCCTCTGAATCATCGTAAGAGGAAGGCCGTGACCGAGCCGATTGTCAAGATGGTGGTTGTGGAGGATGAGCCCGAAGAGGTTATCAGATCTCCTCCCCTCACTGGTTCATCTACCGGTCCCTCCGGCGGGAGGCCCTGGGTTCTTCGTAACATCTTTGGGGAGGACTTCAGTTCGGATCTCGTCAAGATGATCCGAGGTCTTTTACGCCCCAATGAGGTGGCGCACATCCAGGGACTTCACCCCAACGAGCTGCTGTGTGAAGGAGTGGCTCGGTCCTTCTCTGTAAGTCTTGTTATTTATTCTATCTTTTATTTTTGCATCAATTTTCTGACTTCCTTTACACCTTCAGGTCTTGCAGATGCTCATGTCTGCCTTCGAGCGGGTGGCCCATGCTGCAAAGAGGGCCAATAGCCAGGCGACTACTTCTCGGGAGCTCCATGTTAAGCTTGAGGAGGAAGTATGTCAGATGAGGGAGCTCCATGATCATGTTTTGGCCCGGGAGAGGGCTGTCTGGGAGCAACAAATGAACTTGACCCGAGCAGAACTAGCTAAGGCTCAGACAGATGTGCAGGCGGCCAAGGAAGAAGCAGAGTCCTCCAATGCCCGGGCTAATGAGGCGACTGCAGCCCAGGAACAAGCAAAGATTTCCCGGGAGGAGGACATGGTGAAATTTATAAAGTCTCGGGAATTCAAAAAGATGGTGGCTGATAAGGCCTTACCCTATTTTGATCTGGGCTTCAGAAAATGTCTCGAACAATTCCAAGAGGCAGGCCTAGTGCCCTCTGACCGGGAAGATTTTCCAGACTTGGAAAAAGCTGCAGCCTCTCTTCCGGAGGATGAAGAAGAAGAGAAGGAGAAGCAAGATAAACAAGAGGGGACACAAGATCCCGAGTAGACTAGGACCCTTCCATCATGTATCTTTTATTTTTTTTTATTTTTTATTCCTGGGCTTCCGGACTCCTTGTAAATTTTTCCAGTATCAATGAAAATATTTTGCCTTCCCTTTCTCGCATTTGATAATTGTTTTAAAATATTTCCAAGCGTTGTGAATTGACTCGATTCTCTAATAACCTTGTGGATTTTATCCAGTATTCACTGATGCACATTCATAAATGAGGCATAAGTCCTGGGGTTAACATAAAATAGATCTTGATAAATACCCAGGAAGTTGGCCACGGTATGGGTCCCTGGAATCAGTAGGTAACCGAGGTATGGGTCCTCGGGCCAGGGTACGGGTCCCTGGACTTAGGATATAACCGAGGTGTGAGTCCCCGGGCCAGGGTACGGGTCCCTGGACTTAGGATATAACCGAGGTGTGAGTCCCCGGGCCAGGGTACGGGTCCCTGGACTTAGGAGGTAACCGAGGTGCGGGTCCCGGGCCAGGGTACGGTTCCCTGGACTTTGATAGATAACCGGGGTGCGGGTCCCCGGGCTAGGGTACGGGTCTCTAGACTTAAAGAGGTAACCAGGGTGTGGGTCCCCGGGCCAGGGTACGGGTCCCTAGACTTTGAGAGGTAACTGGGGTGCGGGTCCTCGGGCCAGGGTACGGGTCCCTGGACTTAAGAGATAACCACGGTGCGAGTCCCCGGGCCAGGGTACGGGCCCCTAGACTTTGGAGAGAATCGAGGTGCGGGTCCCCGAGCTAGGGTACTGGTCCTTGGACTTTGTAGACACTTCATTTGAATAATTTCTTTATTTGATGTAGAAACAGTAGATACAAAAGCTTTAAACATAATATTTATTCAAATGAAATGTATTCCATGGTCTCTTAAGAGTGTGTCCTGAGAATCTTCGAGAGAATAAGCTGCCCCCGAGCTGACTCTTCGAACTATTTTGAAGGGTCCTTCCCACCGTGCTTTTAATTTCCCCACATCACCCACTGGTTTGACATTTTTCATGACTAGGTCCCCAACATGAAAATCTCGCGATCGAAAATGCTTCTTATAGGATTTCATTACCCGGCTGCGATAAGCTTCCATTCGAATGGCTGCCCGATCTCTCCTTTCTTCAACTAGATCAAGTTCAATGCTCCGAGACTGATCATTGTTGCTCGGATAAGATTCTATCCGAGAAGTAGGTTGCCCAATCTCCACAGGTAGGAATGCTTCTGAACCATAGACTAGGCTGTAGGGAGTTTCCCGAGTAGATGTTCGTGGTGTAGTTCGATATGCCCATAATACACTCGGTAGTTCCTCCACCCAATCTTTACCCTTTCCATGGAGCCGGGCTTTTAATGCTTGCACAATGATTCTATTTGGTCACTTTAGTTTGCCCATTGGCTTGGGGGTAGGCCACTGAGGTGAAAGATTGAACGATATTCATTTCTTGGCACCATGAGGTGATTTTATTTCCCTGGAATTGCCTCCCATTATCTGAAATCAATTTCCTTGGGATGCCATATCTGCACACAATATTTTTCCAAAGAAATTTCATGACCTCCTCCTCAGTAATTTTGGCTAGTGGCTCGGCTTCTACCCACTTGGAGAAATAATCCACAGCCACAAGAAGGAATTTTTTCTGTGCTGGGGCTATTGGAAAGAGACCCACAATATCCATCCCCCATTGATCAAAAGGGAATGATGCTGAGATTGGTTGCATGTTAGCAGCTGGACGATGATGAAAATTATAATGGTGTTGGCAACCTTGGCATTTTTGAACAAGTCGGGCATCATCTTGATTCATTCGGGGCCACCAAAATCCGGTCAATATAGCTTTCCGAGACAGAGCAGTCCCACCGAGGTTTTCATCACAGCACCCCTCGTGTATTTCTCGGAGGACATACTCCACCTCATTCTCTTATAAGCATTTGAGCAATGGTCCTTGATACGATCGCCTGTATAAAACATCATTCCAGAGGACGAACGGGGGTGCTTGTTTTTTGATTCTTGCGGCTCGGGCCCGATCTTCTGGGAGCTTGCCATGGACTATATATTCAATAATAGGAGTCATCTAAGAGCTTCTCTGAATCGAGGGTACTTCTTCATCAACAGAAAGCACCAGCTGGGTGAAACAGAGGACTTCCCGGGTGCTTATATCTGACATGGAAGCAGCCAATTTGGCTAAGATATCAGCTTCTTCATTTTCCTCCCTAGGAATTTGTTCAATGCTCCAATCGGTAAAAGGGGAAGCCCGGGTTGTGATGAGTCTCAAATACTTGAGCATCTTTTCGTTCTTGGCTTCTTATGTTCCCTTGATTTGTTGTGTGACCAACTGAGAGTCATAATAGATAATGACCCGAGAAGCACCGACTTCCCGGGCAACCTGCAACCCTGCAAGAATGGCTTCATACTCCGCTTCATTATTGGTGACCCTGGAATCGATCCTCAGAGCCAGCTTGATCTTATCTCCTGACGGGGCAATCAGGACCAACCCCACTCCACATCCTGATAAATTCGATGCACCATCAACAAAAACTCTCCACACCTCTTCTTATCTCGGTCGAATCATCTCTATTAAGAATTCTGTTAATGCTTGGGATTTAATAGCAACTAGAGGTTTATATTCGATGTCATACTCCCCGAGCTCTACAGTCCATTTAACCATTCTTCCCGAGACTTCGGCGTGTGTCATGATCCTCCCGAGTGGAGAATTGGTGAGGACCACAATGGGATGTGAGAAAAAATAAGGCCTCAGCTTCCGGGAAGTCATCACCAAGGCCAGTGCTATTTTTTCCACTTTACTGTATTTCAATTCCGCTCCTCGAAGGGCATGACTGACATAGTATATTGGCTTCTGGTCGGCTCCTTCTTCCCTGACAAGCACGGAACTAACGGCGAACTCAGTGGCGGATAAATAGATCCACAATTTATCCCCGGGCTCGGGTTTTGCCAGAATAGGCAACTCAGCTAGATGCTTCTTCAAGTCTTGAAAAGCTTGCTCGCATTTTTCATCCCAGCAAAATTTTTGCGCTTTTATTAGAACTTGGAAAAATGGATAACTTCGATGAACAGATCGGGAAATGAAGCGTGACAGGGCCGCGATCCTCTTGGTTAATTTTTGCACATCCCGGACAGATTGAGGGGAAGGCATGTCCATTATTACTTTGAATTTTTGGGGTTGACCTCGATTCTCCGATCAGTTACCAAGAAACCCAAGAATTTCCCACTCCTGACCTCGAATAGACATTTGGCCGGGTTGAGCTTTATCCCATACTGTTTCAAAGTAGTGAAGGTCTCGGCCAGATCATCAATGAATTAGGAGACTTCCCGGGTCTTGATCAAGATATCGTCCACATATACTTCAATATTCCAGCCTATCTGCTTTTGGAAGACATGATTCATCAAGCGTTGGTACGTGGCCCCAGCATTCTTCAATCCAAAGGGCATAACAACGTAGCAGAAGGTGCCCTCGAAAGTGATAAAACTGGCTTTATCTTAATCTTCAAGAGCCAAGGGGATTTGGTGGTACCCCTGATAGGCATCCAGAAAGCTTAATAACTCGCATCCAGAGGTGGAATCCACCAGCTGATCAATCCAGGGGAGTGGATAACAGTCTTTGGGACAGGTTTTATTCAGGTCCCTGAAATCTACACACATTCTCCATTTTCCAGTAGATTTAGGAACAAGGACCACATTTGAGAGCCAGGTAGGGAACTAGACTTCCCGAATGTGGCTGGCCCGCAAGAACTCCCCCACTTGCTCATCGATAACTTTATCTTTTTCAGGGCCGAAGTGCCTATTCTTTTGTTTCACAGGCCGGGATCCCGGAAGGATATTTAATTTATGCTCAGCCACTTGGGGTGAGATCCCGGTTAGTTCCTGTTGAGACCAGGCGAAAACACTAATGTTAGCTTTTAAAAAATTTAAGAGATTTACCCGGGTGGACGCGTTGATGTGTCGGGCCACCCGGACGTGCTTTCTCGGCTCAATTTCCACCACTTTTTGCTCCTCTTCTACAACAAAATGTACTTCTCTCTGGTCACCTCCTCTTGACTCTCCTTCCCCTTCCCCTCCTTTATTGCCTTCTTCGATCTACTCGGACATTCTCCCCGTAGCATCTCCGAGAAGAGGGTTGATCTCCCTTGACTTCCCCGACCCGTCCTCATACTGGAAATTTAATTTTTTGGTGATAAATGGAGGCCATAGCTCTCATCTCATTCATAGCAGGCCTCCCCAAGATGATGTTGTATGAGGACGGGGTATCCACCACTGTAAAGATTGTCATCACAGTTTTCCTCAAGTCCCTGGTTCCCAGGGTCAGTGGTAGGGTGATTTCCCCCTCAAGGTACACGGCATGTCCAGCAAAACTAAACAGGGCAGTCTCAACCGCCTCTAACTGATATTCATGCAAATCCATTTGGCCCAGTGCCTCTTTAAAGATGACATTGACAGAGCTGCCATTGTCAACAAATACTTTCAAGACAGCATAATTGTTAGAGTAGGTGCCCGTCGAGCCAAGTGTTGGCCGAGTGTTCACAATGAAACTCTATGTATAAGCAGTCTTTATTTTAATAATATTTGAAATTATTATTTTGGCAAATCTTTATCTGTATACCCATGCTAGCTGCATAGATAAAGCCCTTGAATATACAAATAGTAGAAAGAATATGAGATGCTCATATGATGAGTATCATGAAACTCATATTTGTAATACTGTATATTCTAAACGGTTCCTAGTCGATTCAGCCGCCACTAAGAAGGATATAGGCCGCTCGAGTTAGAGACTAGTATCTGCGATGTGAGTACCATGTTTCATTGGTAGGGGACATTGTGATGTCCGAACATGCAGATAGGTGCTCCTTGTAGAGTGCACTGAACAACCCTCCATAAAAGGACTTTCCAAGTGGTTCTCACTTATCGAGTGGAAAAGTCCTGGTTTATGGTTGTACAGAATTAGTCCTTATGACCCGGGACAACATTGAGACTCTATGTGCTAGAATTACACTTTGACTTGTTTACCGACTCTCATGGGGTCATCAGGTGGCAAGGTTGGGTGTTCTGTCGAAACACATAGGAGTCGATGCATTGTAGTCGGGGATTCACCGCTTACCTTCGGGTATGGATATCCTATGTGTTATCATGTGTATGTAGATCGAAATCTCTGGCCAGAGTATGGTTGTAATTATGAAAGGTGTTTCATAGATTACACCATCGATGCAACTACGACATGACACATAGTATCGATTCATTGACAACTCTCGATAAACCAATGGTTGTCGAATCGATCGGGATATATGAGTTGAAGGGACCGTACTGTACGCTAACCATAATTGAATGGTTCTTGCAGGCACTATCATGTGATACCTAGGGAATCACGTAAGCGATGCTGCTAGGCGTTTAACGTGATTGGTTGGGTACTATCAGACTTGAGTTCTGACGTTCTTACTATCAAGGAGTTGATAAGTAAGAATGGAGCAATTGGGGTATGCTCGAATAAGGACATGTTTAGTCCGAATCACATGGAGATGTGAACCCACGGCTAGTTGTATCAATGAACCATTGAGGGCCACACAAGTACTAGCTTTGTAAATCCCGATGAGAAGTAAAATAGTTCAATGTGTTGAACGGCTTATAAAGGAGTTTATAAGCGTAAGTAAAATTAGAAGTTTGACTTCTATAAAGGAGAAAATGGTTCAATGTGTTGAACGGCTTATAAATGTGTTTATAAGCGTAAAGAAAAATAGAGGTATGACTTCTATGAGAGAAATATAAATTTTAATTTATGAAAGTGTTCCTAGATTAAAATTTGGCCAAGTAAATAATGTAGTTGAAAATTGTGATTTTCATAAACATTATTGGGGACTAAATTAAATTAATTCAAGTGTTGAATTAATTAAACACTAGTAGACCTAGTAGAGTCTAAATAATTAAAATTAATTCAAGTGTTGAATTAATTAAATAATATTGAGTCTTGTAGAGCTCAATTAAAATAATTATTTAACTAGTGGGACTTGAATAAATTCAAGTAGTATTTAATTGATCTCAAATATGTTTGAGATAATTAAAATTTAGTCCATGGTTTTTAATGTGTTAAAAACCATATAATATATGTGAGACATGCTAGGGTTTGCATGCTTGGGAGGTGAAGAGTCTTGAATACTTTTGATTAAAAAAATTGCAAAGGCATACAACTTTTGTATCTAACTTTTTGCAACCCCAAGACTCAACTCTCCTCCTCATTCCACACACCTTGGCCGAAATTGTGTGTCTCTTTCTCTCTCAATTTTCTTCTCTCTTTTGTTCTTCAAGTGTTGGAGAATAAAAGTCTTCTCTTTGAAAAATCTTCTTAATTTTCTAGTGCAAATTAAGAGGGGATTTACCTAGTTGGTGGTGGGCCTAATTTGAAGGAAAGTTTCAAGGATTTGGAGGAGGAGCTTGTAGATTGTCTACCTTCAAGAGCTAAGGTGTTTACACCTTAGTTGGAGCCATAAAATCAATCCTTGTGATTGATAGGTAATTTTCTCAACACCCTGTGCTTGAAAGTTGAGATTTTTGTATATGTTTGCACAACTAGTACATGGTGTTCAATTTTGAAAAATTTTTATACCAAAATTTCGGTTTTCATGTTTTGAAAACATTTTTGTGCTTCCGTTGCGATTTTGAACACCGTATATCGATCCCTTTCAAGTGGTATCAGAGCTAAGGTTACTAGTTTTTGTGCAACATATACAAGATATTATATTGAGGGCGATTTCTAACCGTTTGAGATGAAAATTTGCAACAAAACCGAGGCCTTCTTGTGGGGAATTTCGGGCAGCATGTTGCTGCCCGTTTCGGGCAGCTCGGGCTGCCCGAGGGCTGCCCATTTCGGGCAGCAAGGGCAGCCCGAGGGGCTACCCGAACAGCCCCTAAAGTTTAATAATAAAAAAAAATTTTTTTGCATGTTGGCCGGAATGTTGGCCGGAATCCGGCGACGGAACTCCGACGACGGCGATGACGACTAGGGTTTCCAAAAGTGTTTTGGAATATCAAAGTGTCATGGGCCTTGAGTTGTTGGGCCATTAGATGGTCAACATATTTGTGAATTTTAAATGGGCCAAAATGTTTTTGGTGAAAAATAAGTTTTTGGGCCCTTAAGTTTAAAATTACAAAAGTTGCAAATCTTTCTCATAAAATAAATAATTGAAGTTGGACTTTAATTATTTATAGTAAATTGTGATTTATAAGAAATTCGGTTATAAATAAATTAATTGGAAAGTAGACAAAGGTGTTTGTATACTTTGTTAATTTAGTTTATAATCGTGGCGGTTAGTGATTGGATCAAGATATATAATATTGGATCAATTAATTATAGTGATAATTAATTGATGGTGTATGATATGTGATATTATGCATGAAGGATGATCAAAAGCCCAAGCCCAATTTGCTAGGTGTATGCTAGGATATTTGTGTTGTATGATTGTAATAATTATCAATTTTTAAAGTGGGCTTGGTTTATGGCCCGTTCCCACCCCATGAGATGTATCCCTATGTGCCATGGATATTTATTTGTAAATATTAGAATAGGGGAAGATCAAGATTGGAAGATGGTGGCCTTGGTGATTATGAAGATCGAAGACATGTAATATTGGATGCTAATGTAATAATTTAGTTGCATTGCATCCCGTGCATTTACCCTAGGATTGGACCTAGGCCCGTGTTTGGCTCACAGGGGCCATTAGTTTTGGGGCGATTGATCATCCTTGTATTGTTTTCTATTTATGATATATGCATGATATGTTATAAATAATGAGTATGTGCGTTATTATTATTATAATAACAAAGTTGCATGAATCCGGCAAACATACGATCAAACATGGCGAGCTTTTAAAATAAAATTAATGATGAGACCTTTCAAAATTAAAAACCCTCATTTTGAATAAGATTCAAAATTAATATCAAGCCCGAAAAGGGGAATTATAAATTTGTTTATAATTTCCTTGTCTTCCATCGACAATGGGTGCATGATGAACGCTACCCGTACTCGGGGCTCGGCTCATATTATTGGGGGGGCCCTGGGTGCCGGAAAGCTGTGACATCCATTGACATGGTGATGTGAACTACGTGGAACTTGAAAGGGATCGATATACGGTGTTCAAAATCGCAACGGAAGCACAAAATATTTTTAAAAAAACATGAAAACCGAAATTTTTCAAGAATATTTACCAAAAATGAACACCATGTACTAGTTGTGCAAACATATACAAAAATCTCAACTTTCAAGCATAGGGTGTTGAGAAAATTTTACCTATCAACTTTAAAAAGTTGATTGTGGCTCCAACTTTGTTGACTAGCAACAAAGCTCTTGAATGGAAGATGAATCTACAAGCTCTCCTCCAAATCCTTGAAACTTTCCTTCAAATTAGGCCCACCACCAACTAGGTAGATCCCCTCACAATTTGCACTAGAAAAATGTGAGGATTTTTCAAAGAGAAGTGTGTTTACTTCAACAAATTGAAGAACACAAAATTGGAGAAAAATTGGAGAGAAAATAGATGGAAGTTTCGGCCATTGCTTAGTGGAGGGAAGGGAGAATGATTTTTTAATTGCATGTCTTGGTGTTGCAAAAAGCAAAAGTGAAAAGTAGCATGCCATGCCATTATTTTATTCAAAAGTAATCTCCAACCCTTCACCTCCCATGCATGCATACTATATAGTTTTTAGTCAAATTAAAAACTTTGGACTAAATTTAAATATCTCAAACACATTTGAGACTATTTAAACATTACTTGAATTTACTCAAGTCCCACTAGTTTAAATAATTATTTTAATTGAGCTCTACAAGACTCAATATTATTTAATTAATCCAACACTTGAATTAATTTAATTATTTGGACTCTACTAGGTCCACTAGTGTCTAATTAATTCAACACTTGAATTAATTTAATTTAGTCCATAATAATGTTTATGAAAATCACAATTTTCAAAAAAAAAAACATTAGTCACTTGGCCAAATTTTAATCTAGGAACACTTCCATAAATTAAAATTTATATTTCTCTCATAGAAGTCAAACTTCTATTTTTCTTTACACTTATAAACACATTTATAAGCCGTTCAACACTTTGAACTATTTTCTCCTTTATAGAAGTCATACTTCTAATTTTCCTTATGCTTATAAACTCCTTTATAAGCCGTTCAACACATTGAACTATTTTACTTCTCATCGGGATTTACAAAGCTAGTACTTGTGTGGCCCTCAATGGTTCATTGATACAACTAGCCGTGGGTTCACATCTCCATGTGATTCGGACTAAACATGTCCTTATACGAGCATACCCCAATTGCTCCATTCTTACTTATCAACTCCTTGATAGTAAGAACGTCAGAACTCAAGTCTGATAGTACCCAACCAATCACGTAAAACGCCTAGCAGCATCGCTTACGTGATTCCCTAGGTATCACATGATAGTGCCTGCAAGAACCATTCAATTATGGTTAGCGTACAGTACGGTCCCTTCAACTCATATATCCCGACCGATTCGACAACTATTGGTTTATCGAGAGTTGTCAATGAATCGATACTATGTGTCATGTCGTAGTTGCATCGATGGTGTAATCTATGAAACACCTTTCATAATTACAACCATACTCTGGCCAGAGATTTCGATCTACATACACATGATAACACATAGGATATCCATACCCGAAGGTAAGCGGTGAATCCCCGACTACAATGCATCGACTCCTATGTGTTTCGACAGAACACCCAACCTTGCCACCTGATGACCCTATAAGAGTCGGTAAACAAGTCAAAGTGTAATTCTAGCACATAGAGTCTCAATGTTGTCCCGGGTCATAAGGACTAATTCTGTACAACCATAAACTAGGACATTTCCACTCGATAAGTGAGAACCACTTGGAAAGTCCTTTTATGGAGGGTTGTTCAGTGCACTCTACAAGGTGCACCTATCTGCATGTTCGGACATCACAATGTCCCCTACCAATGAAACATGGTACTCACATCGCAGATACTAGTCTCGAACTCTAGCGGCCTATATCCTTCTTAGTGGCGGCTGAATCGACTAGGAACCGTTTAGAATATACAGTATTACAAATATGAGTTTCATGATACTCATCATATGAGCATCTCATATTCTTTCTACTATTTGTATATTCAAGGGCTTTATCTATGCAGCTAGCATGGGTATACAGATAAAGATTTGCCAAAATAATAATTTCAAATATTATTAAAATAAAGATTGCTTATACATAGAGTTTCATTGTGAACACTCGGCCAACACTTGGCTCGACGGGCACCTACTCTAACAATCTCCCACTTGCACTAGAGCCAACTACCCATATGCATAAAACCCATTGATTCGCGATGCTTGTCGAATAATGGTCCAGGTAAAGGCTTAGCTAGTGGATCAACAACATAATCTGCGGAGCCGACTTTGTCAATAGACACTACTCTTCTTTCCACAATCTCTCCGAGGATGTGGTACTTTCTCAATACGAGTTTGGATTCTGATGAGACCTTGGCTCCTTTGCTTGAGCTATAGCTCCCGTGTTGTCACACAACACCGGGATAGGAGCAACTCCATTAGGAATGACGTCCAACTCTTAGACGAAATTCCTTATCCAAACAGCCTCCCTTGCTGCATCTGATGCAGCAATGTATTCGGCCTCTGTGCTGGAATCCGTAATATTGTCTTGCTTGGAACTCATCCAAGAGACAGCAGCACCTTTGAGCATGAATACAAACCTAGAGGTTGACTTCGAGTTATCGATATCGCTTTGGAAGCTAGAGTCGGTATAGCCTTCCAATTTCAGTTCTCTACCCCCATAGACCAAGAACAACTTATTGGTCCTTCTCACCAACTTGAGGATGTCTTTCACAGCTTTCTAGTTGTGGAAGACCGGGGTTCGATTGATATCTTTTCACTACACATAGTGAAAACGCCACGTCAGGACGTGTAGATATCATCCCATACATGATATTACCAATTGCCGAAGCATACGGAATGCGTGTCATCGTCACTATCTCTGCATCAGTCTCAGGAGACAGACTTGGATAGGGACACGCCATGACACATTGGTAGATGTCCTCTCAAGGACGCATCCATCGAGAACCGCTTCACGATGGTATCATGTATGTGGACTGGGTGAGACCAAGTCATCTTTTCGATCTATCTCTATAGATATGTATCCCAATACAAAAGATGCTTCACCCAAGTCCTGCATCGAGAACCTACTCGCTAACCATATCTTAGTTGATTGCAACATTCCTACATCATTCCCAATGAGTAGAATGTCATCAACATTCAACACCAGGAATGTCACAACACTCCCACTGACCCTCTTATACACATAGGGTTCCTCAGGATTCTTAGTAAATCAAACTATTTGATTGTACTGTCGAATCTGAGGTTCCAACTCCTAGATGCCTGTTTTAGATCATAAATAGATCTTTGAAGTTTGCATACCATATGCTTACTTCCGATAGATGTAAACCCTCCAGGTTTGAGACATGTAAATAACTTTCTTAAAATCTCCATTAAGAAAGTTTGTCTTGACATCCATCTGCCATATCTCATAGTAATACTATGCAGCTATGGCTAATAAAATCCTTATGGACTTGAACATTGCGATTGGGAAAAGGTTTCCTCAAAGTCAACTCCTTGTCTTTGAGTACATCCTTTTGCCACCAATCGCGCCTTGAAGGTCAACACCTTCCCATCCTCCCCAAGTCCCTGTGGGAACAGTTCCCACAGGTGGATCCACAAGATCCTACACTTGGTTCGAATGCATGGAATTCAACTCAGATTCCATTTCTTCAAGTCACTTGGATGAATTGGCATCAGATAACGCTTCCTTGAAGGTCCATGGATCACATCCATGGTTAGGCTCATCATGGCCTTCTTCAAGAAGCTGACCATACCTCATAGGTGGTCTCGAGACTTTCTCGTATCTGCTAGGAGCTTGTATCTCCTCTCTTGGCTAATCGGGTGTGGGTTCTATAATTGTGGGTTTCTCTCGAACTCGTTCGAGTTCTATCATCTGCCTTTTTCTATCCAATAGAAAATCCCTTCCAAAAAGGTTGCATTCCTAGAAACAAACACTTTTGTTTCTTGGGGATGATAGAAATGATATCCAACTTAATTCCTTGGATATCCCACAAAGTAACATAAAATGGATCAACAATCCAATTTATCTCCCACTTTCCTGCTTCACATAAGCAGGGCTCCCCATATTCTAAGATAAGAATATTTGGGAGGCTTACCCATCCATATTTCATATGGTGTCTGCCTTTGAATGGACATTTAATGGAATATCTTTTAATTTTAAGTTATAGAGATCGTTTTCAAGTTCTCAAGTACCAATTAAACATTCATTCTTGTAAATGTTGCAAACACCTTTGCTAAATAAACAAGAATATCCATTTTTATCACAATAGAAATGGAAACAATGTTTTACACCAAACAGGTACAAACAAAACATCTCTTAAAATTAACTTAAAGTCATTGTTCAACAATAAGTAAACATCCTTAATAGCCTTGGCAGCAACTCTTGCTCCATTGCCCATCCTCAAGAAGGTCACACCTTCCTTAAGCTTCCTACTTCTTCCCATCACCTGTAACCCATTACAGAGATGTGAGTCACAACCGGTATCTAATACCCAAGAAGTAGAGTTAATTAAAATGTTTACTTAAATTTAGAACATACCGTTTCCAGAACACTTCTGGGCAAGATATTCTTTGCAATTACGCCTCCAATGTCCAGGCTTCTTGCAGTGATGACATACATCATTAGTCTTGTCAGCCTTAACTGGTCTGGCTGCCTCAACAGGGTTCGGAGATTGCCTCAACAAGGGCACGTTCTTCTCGGGACGTTGGAAAGAACTCTTCTTTCCCTTCCCATGTGGATCAATCTTCGTACCAGATGAAGAACCCACATAAAGAACCAACTTCTCTTTCTTGATGGTGGATTCAAACGTGACAAGCATGTTTACCAACTCCTCAAGGGTCGGTTCCATCTTGTTCATGTTGAAGTTCACCACAAAAGGATCAAATGAGCTAGGCAGCGATAACAGCAACACGTCCGTGGTCAACTCCGAAGGCAAGATCAAATCCATGCCAACGAGCTTGTCCACGAGCCCGATCACCTTTAAGCCATGCTCATGGACCGAGGCCCCATCTCGCATGCGCAAAGTGATCAGCTCCTTGACGGTAGCATGCCTTAGAGGTCGTGTTTGCTCACCAAAGAGCTCTTTGAGATGCAAATGAATGTCAGCAAGCACTCTTTGCACCCTCAAAACGCCTCTGAAGCTCATCGTTCATAGAAGTCAGCATATAACACCTGGCTATCAAGTCATGGTCACACCATTCCTTGTAAGCCTGCAATTCCTCAGGATTGCAGTCAGTCGGAGCCTCAACAGGGGGCGACTGAGTTAGTGTATATGTTACCCTTTCCGAATTCAAGACGATTTTTAGGTTTCTTAGCCAAGTGAGGTAATTAGGTCCGGTTAACATGTGTTTGTCGAGTATTGCAGATATCGGATTGCGAATCGAAGACATTGTCAAAATTTGTACTGAAAAGTAAAACAGATAAATGTTGATGACTATTTTAAATATTTAGTAAGATATGAAGTTTGGACTTTTACTTCATAAATATTTGCTCCCACTGTTTTGACATCTTTCACTACCCTCTAGTGAAAACGGGAAACTCCTTTCCTCAGTAGGTACGTAAGGTCCAATTAACGAATTGTGATCCCGAATAATATCAGCCAATCACAATTCCTAAAAGGTAGTTTCCAATTGCATCACAATGCAACCCTCTACGTAAACTTTTGTCTCACGTTTGATTAGGACCCAATAATATGACGTCGTTCATCTTCACGTGTCAAGCCTTACCCATCGATGTTGAACCTTAATGGACGGTCGCCATGAGTTCCCTCAATAATATGAGCCGAAATCATGGGAGTTCCACGTAGTTCACATCACCATGTCAATGGATGTCACAGCTTTCCGGCACCCAGGGCCCCCCCAATAATATGAGCCGAGCCTCGAGTACGGGTAGCGTTCATCATGCACCCATTGTCGATGGAAGACAAGGAAATTATAAACAAATTTATAATTCCCCTTTTCGGGCTTGATATTAATTTTGAATCTTATTCAAAATGAGGGTTTTTAATTTTGAAAGGTCTCATCATTAATTTTATTTTAAAAGGTCGCCATGTTTGATCGTATGTTTGCCGGATTCATGCAACTTTGTTATTATAATAATAATAACGCACATACTCATTATTTATAACATATCATGCATATATTATAAATAGTAAACAATACAAGGATGATCAATCGCCCCAAGTACTAATGGCCCGTGTGAGCCAAACACGGGCCTAGGTCCAATCCTAGGGTAAATGCACGGGATGCAATGCAACTATACTATTACATTAGCATCCAATATTACATGTCTTCGATCTTCATAATCACCAAGGCCACCATCTTCCAATCTTGATCTTCCCCTATTCTAATATTTACAAATAAATATCCATGGCACATAGGGATACATCTCATGGGGTGGGAACGGGCCATAAACCAAGCCCACTTTAAATTGATAATTATTACAATCATACAACACAAATATCCTAGCATACACCTAGCAAATTGGGCTTGGGCTTTTGATCATCCTTCATGCATAATATCACATATCATACACCATCAATTAATTATCACAATAATTAATTGATCCAATATTATATATCTTGAACCAATCACTAACCGCCACGATTATAAACTAAATTAACAAAGTATACAAACACCTTTGTCTACTTTCCAATTAATTTATTTATAACCGAATTTCTTATAAATCACAATTTACTATAAATAATTAAAGTCCAACTTCAATTATTTATTTTATGAGAAAAATTTGCAACTTTTGTAATTTTAAACTTAAGGGCCCAAAAACTTATTTTTCACCAAAAACATTTTGGCCCATTTAAAATTCACAAATATGTTGACCATCTAATGGCCCAACAACTCAAGGCCCATGACACTTTGATATTCCAAAACACTTTTGGAAACCCTAGTCGTCATCGCCGTCGCCGGAGTTCCGTCGCCGGATTCCGGCCAACATTCCGGCCAACATGCAAAAAAATTTTTTTTTTGTTAAACTTTAGGGGCTGTTCGGGCAGCCCCTCGGGCTGCCCTTGCTGCCCGAAATGGGCAGCCCTCGGGCAGCCCGAGCTGCCCGAAACGGGCAGCAACATGCTGCCCGAAATTCCCCACAAGAAGGCCTCGGTTTTGTTGCAAATTTTCATCTCAAACGGTTAGAAATCGCCCTCAATATAATATCTTGTATATGTTGCACAAAAACTAGTAACCTTAGCTCTGATACCACTTGAAAGGGATCGATATACGGTGTTCAAAATCGCAACGGAAGCACAAAATATTTTAAAAAAACATGAAAACCGAAATTTTTCAAGAATATTTATCAAAAATGAACACCATGTACTAGTTGTGCAAACATATACAAAAATCTCAACTTTCAAGCATAGGGTGTTGAGAAAATTTTACCTATCAACTTTAAAAAGTTGATTGTGGCTCCAACTTTGTTGACTAGCAACAAAGCTCTTGAATGGAAGATGAATCTACAAGCTCTCCTCCAAATCCTTGAAACTTTCCTTCAAATTAGGCCCACCATCAACTAGGTAGATCCCCTCACAATTTGCACTAGAAAAATGTGAGGATTTTTCAAAGAGAAGTGTGTTTACTTCAACAAATTGAAGAACACAAAATTGGAGAAAAATTGGAGAGAAAATAGATGGAAGTTTCGGCCATTGCTTAGTGGAGGGAAGGGAGAATGATTTTTTTTAATTGCATGTCTTGGTGTTGCAAAAAGCAAAAGTGAAAAGTAGCATGCCATGCCATTATTTTATTCAAAAGTAATCTCCAACCCTTCACCTCCCATGCATGCATACTATATAGTTTTTAATCAAATTAAAAACTTTGGACTAAATTTAAATATCTCAAACACATTTGAGACTATTTAAACATTACTTGAATTTACTCAAGTCCCACTAGTTTAAATAATTATTTTAATTGAGCTCTACAAGACTCAATATTATTTAATTAATCCAACACTTGAATTAATTTAATTATTTGGACTCTACTAGGTCCACTAGTGTCTAATTAATTCAACACTTGAATTAATTTAATTTAGTCCATAATAATGTTTATGAAAATCACAATTTTCAAAAAAAAAAACATTAGTCACTTGGCCAAATTTTAATCTAGGAACACTTCCATAAATTAAAATTTATATTTCTCTCATAGAAGTCAAACTTCTATTTTTCTTTACACTTATAAACACATTTATAAGCCGTTCAACACTTTGAACTATTTTCTCCTTTATAGAAGTCATACTTCTAATTTTCCTTACGCTTATAAACTCCTTTATAAGCCGTTCAACACATTGAACTATTTTACTTCTCATCGGGATTTACAAAGCTAGTACTTGTGTGGCCCTCAATGGTTCATTGATACAACTAGCCGTGGGTTCACATCTCCATGTGATTCGGACTAAACATGTCCTTATACGAGCATACCCCAATTGCTCCATTCTTACTTATCAACTCCTTGATAGTAAGAACGTCAGAACTCAAGTCTGATAGTACCCAACCAATCACGTAAAACGCCTAGCAGCATCGCTTACGTGATTCCCTAGGTATCACATGATAGTGCCTGCAAGAACCATTCAATTATGGTTAGCGTACAGTACGGTCCCTTCAACTCATATATCCCGACCGATTCGACAACTATTGGTTTATCGAGAGTTGTCAATGAATCGATACTATGTGTCATGTCGTAGTTGCATCGATGGTGTAATCTATGAAACACCTTTCATAATTACAACCATACTCTGGCCAGAGATTTCGATCTACATACACATGATAACACATAGGATATCCATACCCGAAGGTAAGCGGTGAATCCCCGACTACAATGCATCGACTCCTATGTGTTTCGACAGAACACCCAACCTTGCCACCTGATGACCCTATAAGAGTCGGTAAACAAGTCAAAGTGTAATTCTAGCACATAGAGTCTCAATGTTGTCCCGGGTCATAAGGACTAATTCTGTACAACCATAAACTAGGACATTTCCACTCGATAAGTGAGAACCACTTGGAAAGTCCTTTTATGGAGGGTTGTTCAGTGCACTCTACAAGGTGCACCTATCTGCATGTTCGGACATCACAATGTCCCCTACCAATGAAACATGGTACTCACATCGCAGATACTAGTCTCGAACTCTAGCGGCCTATATCCTTCTTAGTGGCGGCTGAATCGACTAGGAACCGTTTAGAATATACAGTATTACAAATATGAGTTTCATGATACTCATCATATGAGCATCTCATATTCTTTCTACTATTTGTATATTCAAGGGCTTTATCTATGCAGCTAGCATGGGTATACAGATAAAGATTTGCCAAAATAATAATTTCAAATATTATTAAAATAAAGATTGCTTATACATAGAGTTTCATTGTGAACACTCGGCCAACACTTAGCTCGACGGGCACCTACTCTAACACCAGGTAGTCCAGCCACCTCTGGCAGTTATGGAGAGGCTTGAGAAGGTTTTCAATGGTTTCTTGTGGGGGTCCAGACCCTTGGATAAGAAATGGCATTGGGCGAGGTGGTCTCGTGCATGTCTTCCTGTCTCTGAAGGGGGTCTTGGATTTCGCAGGCTCAAAGATATTGTGGAAAGCTTCTCCATTAAATTATGGTTTCGTTTTCGTCAAGGTTCATCCCTATGGGCCAAATTCATGATGAGAAAATACTGCCAGTTGGTGCATCCAGCTTGTGTTTCATCTACTGGGTTCATTTCTCCCACTTGGCGTCATTTGCTTAAGATTAGGCCTCGTGCTGAATCTGGCATTCGATGGAGAGTTGGGATGGGAGATGTTAATTTTTGGGATGATACCTGGTGTGGGGATGTTCCATTATCTAGTCAGTTACCGGTTAGGGGGGATCGAGGTGTCCGTGTTTCTCACTTTATTTCAGATGGGGTTTGGGATTTTGATTTCCTCTGTTCAGTTGTTCCTCCCTCTATTGCTGAGACTATTGCTTTGATCCCTATTGCATTGGGTGAGCCCGATTTGGCCATTTGGGTGCATAGTTCTGACGGTGTTTTTTTCGATAAAATCCGCTTGGGAGCTTGTCCGCCTGAGAGACCAAGTTTCTGATATATTCACTCCTTGCTGGGGCAGTTGGCTGAGGCCTACTATGTCTTTCTTCCTATGGAGGTTTTGGCATCAATGGCTTCCAGTTGACGATGTTCTCCAGCGTCGTGGTTTCGAGTTGGCGTCTAAATGTTAGTGCTGTGAGATGCCTGAGACATTCACGCACATTTTCATTGACAGCCCTATTGCCAGATCTGTATGGCATTTTTTTGGGGCTGTTTTTCATGTCCGTATTCCCCTTACTAGTGATTTCAGACTCTTCCTCAGTGCTTGGAAGAGGCATCCGGGGTGGACACCTAGAGGCCACGTGAAGGAGTTTTTGCCTTTCATTGTTTTATGGTTTCTCTGGACAGCTAGGAATGATGCGAAACACCGTCATTTGCACATTTCTGGGGAGACTGTTAAGTCTCAGATTTTGTCCTATTTGCGTCTCGCTCACGCTGCGTCTACTGTTAAACCTATGCACTGGCGTGGTGTTTTACATGCTGCGAGGTCGCTGGGGTTTTTTGTTGATACGCGCAGGGTTCATAAAATGGCGATTGTCCGTTGGTTGAGACCGCCGGTTGGGTGCTTCAAACTGAATGTGGATGGGAGTTCGAGAGGTAGTCCTGGAGCTTCTACTATTGGTGGTGTTGTTCGTGACTCCTCTGGTCAGGTGCTGGTTTCTTTCAGTGAGTTCATTGGAGTTGGGACCAATATCCGGGCAGAACTTTGGGCTATTTGGAGGGGTCTTCTCATTTCTTCTGATCTTCATTTCTTCCCTCTTTGGATTGAGACTGACTCTCGTATATCTCTTCTTATACTTCGCTCCCGCCGGTGTACTTGGGATCTTGAGCATATTGTTACACGGATTCGTTTGCTGATGAGGGGGCGTTCAGTTCATCTATCGCATATTTACCGGGAAGGGAATTCGGTGGCGGATGCCTTGGCGGCGAGGGCTCATTTACTCAGGAATTATACCTTAGAGTTAGGTCCTTCCCTACCTAGAGATATCTCCATCCTTGCCCGTTCGGATCGTTCCGGGCTCCCTTACCTTAGATATAGATACTCTTAGCCATTTGTGCCCTTTCCTCTTTTTGGATCTCTTTCTGTATCACATATGTTGGATATTATATATATATATATATATATGTATTTTTATTGCAGGTATATTGCTCTGGGAATTTGTTTGTCATTCACATTTTCTCTGTGCTAGTGGGTCCAGACAATGGCACAGGATGTGTTCGTCCTGGTTATTGTTCTTGCTGGATGTTTTCCACTTTCATATGGTCCGTGCAAGTGGGTTCAGACACTTGCTCATGACATGTTTGTTCTTGTTTGTTCGGAGTGGGTTTCTGCACTGTTTCTGGTGGTGCTTTCCTTTGACCCACTCATGGTCCCTGGCGGGCGTTTACTGCTGGTTCTCCTTGCTCGCCGTATCAGCTATAGTAGAGGTTTTTGCTGGATGTCATGGTGGATTCACAGGGTGCTTTCAGGATGATCCTCTGTTTCTTGCCATGTTCGTCAGACTTCTACTTCATGGGCTTGTGCTTTATGTTCTTTTGCTTCATATGTTGGATATCTTTTGTTCTGACGGGATTGCGATCTATATTTTGCTCTGGGATCGCCATTGTATAGTGACTTCCTGGCCAGACATTCTTTTGACTGGAGGGTTCGGTACAGTTGTCAGCTACCAGATTATATTCATTTTGACAGATAGCATTCTCCAGGGTGATAGCTCAGGGATGAGAGCTTTTGCATTGACTATGCGTTCATCTCGCCGTTATCATTTGGTCTTCCTCAGAATGTTGTTATTAGTGCTGTTTGTATATGTTTAGTTTCTGGCGTTTTTTCAGTAGCTTTCTAGGGTTAGTTTTGCTTCTGTATTTACCACCCTAGGTGCTTTGTTTTTTTGTCGTTTCTACTGCTTTAGCCTTTTTGAGGAGGTTTCGGTTTTATCCACCTCCTCTTTTAGGTTTTTATTATGTCTTCTGTATTTTGTTACTGTCTATTTTGTGGATATATACAGGTAGGGGTCTGCCTAACCCCCCCGCCTCCGGCGGTGTTTTATTTAAAAAAAAAAAAAAAAACCCTAAACCCTAAACCCTAAACCCTAAACCTTAAACCCTAAACCCAAAACCCTAAACCCAAAACCCTAAACCCTAAAAAACCCTAAACCCTAAACCCTAAACCCTAAACCCTAAACCCCTAACCCCTAACCCCTAAACCCTAAACCCTAAACCCTAAACCAAAAAACCGACCCATTTGACCCCAAAAAATTTTCTCTCAAAAAACACACAGTAAAAGGTACGAAAAAACACACTAAAACTTTACTATTCACGCACTACCCACCGCCATGCCGCCGCCGCCGGATCCCGGCCGGCCACCTACCACATCTAGACCGCCTCTCTCTGCCGACCAACATACTCAAATCTCAGCCCCTTCCGACGCCGTTTGCCCCCCGAAATCGCCGCCTGAAATTACGAATTTTCCGGCCAAAATCGCGTCGCCGGAATTTACTGGTTTTTCCGGCGACGGCTACCCACCATTGGACTCGCCTCAACCTCCTCTACCATTTCCGACCAACCCCGCCCCTCCTAGTTCCCCCGGTCAGTCGCTATTTCCGTCCAAACCTGCGCAGGTACTGTTCACCGCGCAGGCCTCCACGATTTTGTCTCCTCCGGCCGATTCAGGCCACCTTTCTTGTCATTCTTCCCCGATCTGTAACCGCCTTGACCAGACGATTCCAACGCCACCAGCCCCGTCCGCAACGGTTACCTTTTCCGGCGGCAATTTCAGATCTACCGATATACCCCTTCAAACCCTAGCGCCGCCGGTTTGTTCTGTCAATTACTCCGGCGTGGTAACTCCGTTTTTCAATTCCTCTTTACAGTCCACTCCACACTTCATGGGTAATCCAACCACACCTTCAATTTCAGAAAATACGCCGCCGATCAATAACGCCCAAATCGGTGGGTTTTCGTCGACTTCACCGCCGATTGCAGGTACTGTTCCGGCTTATTTTTTCAATTCCTCTGGCCAAGATCTTCGTCCTATCATGGGTCGTGTTTTGCCTCAATCAATTTCTGGATTCCGGCCACCGGTCGGAAACCCCCAAATTCTAGGGCAAAATCGATTTTATTCACATCCTTTGATTCAATCGGACCCCCTGCTGCCCGGTTCTAGTGGATTGAAGACCGGTTCCGTGATCTCCTCGACGTCGCCGATCTTTGGTACATCTCCGGTGGTCAACTCGCCGGTCAACTCGGGCGGGTCAACTCAGCGAGTTGACCGGGTCAACTCAGCGGTCAACAACTTGGGTATGACTTCCAAATCTGATTCTCGTGCGACTAAGACGTTTCCGGTGTCATTTAGGGATGCTCTGGCCCCTACTTCCCCTCGCTCGGGGAAAAATGGCTTTGGAGATGTCGTGAATGCTATGGAAGAAATGCCCCCACCGACTCTCAAGGATGGGAAACTGGGTATTTTTTTCCCGGATGAGGTAATGTCTTCCCTGATCGAGCCTTTTAAGTTTTCTTTAGTCGGGAAGATTTCTGGTAATAGATCCTTAGTCCCAAATTCGGAAATTTCTAAGGCATTTGCTCGTTTAGGATTGAAGCGATCTTTTGATTTGAGGTTTTTGCCACGGGGTTTTCTGATCCTCTCACTTCATTGTGAGGAGGATTATGCGTTTTTTTGGACGCGTGGGCAGATGATGGTGGGACCTCTCGGGATCCGTTTCTCCAAATGGACCCCGGAATTCAATCTACAGGAAGAATCTCCCATCGCCCCTGTTTGGGTGCGTCTCCCGGGTTTGCCCATTCACCTGTTCAACAAGAAAAGTCTTTTTGCCCTTGCTAAGATTTTGGGCAACCCGGTGAAAATGGATGACTTTACTGCTGACTCCTCTCGGAGCGCTTTTGCTCGAGTCTGTGTGGAGTTGAATGTGTTGGAACCACCCGTTAAGCAAATTTGGGTGGGTTGGGGTGATCATACCCAGGAGATTGATGTTGTGTATGAGAAAATACCTGGGTATTGCTTGGATTGCAAGATGTTGGGTCATTCGACCGACGTTTGCTATTCTCATGGTAAAAATCCTAAACCTGCTCGATCCAAGCCTGCTGATCGAGATCCTCCTCAGCCAGAGGCCCCTCCTGCTCCGGCACCTCCTCAGGGTGCCGTTCCTGTCATTGTCCCGGGACCACAGCCCCAGCTTCATGTCAATGGCCACGGTCCCCGACGTAGACAGCGACGGAGGCCTGTTCGTCAGGCTCTCCCGAGGGATGATCCTCTTGCGTCGAACTCTTTTGGAGTTCTTTCCCATTTGCATGAGACAGAGGTCGGCTCTGAGGAGCTTGGATTAGGTGTTCCTGATCCCTCTGTCGTTTTGTGTTCTCATCAGGAGGCCCCTATTCCTGACCGCCCTGAGGTCACGGTGGCTGATGACGATGAGAGTGTCCCTTTTGTGGACTGCGTGGATGACCTTGGGTCTCCACGCCCGGATGTGGTGACTGTGTTTGTCCCCCCGAAGGTTTGAAAATCATAGCAGTCCCTCGGTCCCATCTTTTCCTGCATCCCCTGCTGATGCCACTTCTATGCTGGACGAGTTGATTGCTCGACAGGGACCCCCTACTCTCGAGATGACCCCCAGTCACATGTCGGCTGATGATCCTGATCAGGATTTTGATCGACATTCTGTGTCTGGAGTTAGCTGTGGGTCCGAGTGTAGTATTTTGGACACTGACATGTCCAACCCCAGAAAAAGACCTCAGGATGATGGTCGGCGATCGCATAAAAAGCGATCGGGTCCTTCTTCCACCCGTTCCCCATGAATTGTTTCATCTGGAATATCCGGGGACTTCGGTGTTCGGAGTCCCAGCAGAGGCTTCATGCCTTTGTGAAGGAGAAACAGGTTAAGGTTTTGGCTGTTTTGGAGCCCACGATTGATCTGGATCCGAGATTCATGACTCGCCGTTTGGGGTTTTCTGGAGTCATTTCTAATCTCTCCGGTCATATCTGGGTATTCTTTGCTGCTGATGTGAGGGCGGAGTGTGTTTTTGATCATGCTCAGTTCCTTCACATCAGAGTCTCTGCCTCTTTCTTACCGACAGAGATATTTTGTTCTTTTGTCTATGCTAGATGTGATTATGTCCAGCGTAGGGATCTTTGGGCTTCTTTGCTTTTGGTTAAGCCTGTTTTGGGTCCCTGGCTGGTTGGGGGCGATTTTAATGTCGTCAGGGATGCGTCCGAGTGCTTGGGCTCCCGTGGTGGTAGGTTGCTACCCATGGAGGAGTTCAACAATTTTATTATTGATTCTGGTCTTATCGATGCTGGTTTTGAGGGGTCTTCGTTCACTTGGACGAATAAGACCATTTGGAAGCGGTTGGACAGGGTCTTGGTTTCTGTTGATTGGGGAGATCATTTCAGCTCGATTCGGGTTGAGCATCTCGCCCGTACTGTCTCGGATCACTGTCCGCTTTTGGTTACCGCTCCTGTTTTTGCCCGTGGGCCGAGCTCGTTTCGCTTCCAGCGAATGTGGGTTAGGCACCATGGTTTTTTGCAGACTGTGAGGCTTAATTGGAATCTGCCATGCAGTCTGAGCGGCATGCCTCGGCTTTTTGCCAAGATGAAGCGTCTCAAGCATCACCTCCGGTGGTGGAATCGGGATGTTTTTGGTAACATCTTTGATAGGCTCACTGAGGCTGAGAGGGCTGTTCGTTCAGCTGAGGATGTCTGTGAGGCCGACCCTTCTGACGCGAATTGGACTTCCCTGTCCGATCGCAATGAGGATCTGGCTCGTATCACCGCCATGGAGGCGGATTTTTGGAAACAGAAAGCGGCTTGCCATTGGCTTGAGGATGGTGAGCGGAACACCAGACTCTTCCATAATATGGTGAGGAAAAAGCGTGTGGCGAATAAAATTTTCCGCATATGGGAGAATGGGGTTTGCCTGACGTCTCAGGATTTGATTCAGCAGTCGGGAGCCTTGTTTTTCCAGGATCTGCTTACAGGGGAGCCCTCTGCGCTCGATTGCCCTGATTTTTCGGGTTTTCTCTCGGTTATCTCTGCTGTGGAGAATGACGGTATTGCTGCAATTCCCTCTTTGGAGGAGGTCCGCGTGACCGTCTTCTCTATCCACCCTGATAGTGTTGCTGGCCCTGATGGCTTTTCTTCGGCGTTCTTTCAGTATTGCTGGGAGATTGTCCATCAGGACGTTTTTGGTGCTGTTCTTGATTTTTTCCAGGGTTCTCCTATGCCTCAGGGCTTTACCGCCACCACGATCACTCTTATTCCCAAAGTCGAGGGTGCACGCGCTTGGTCGGACTTCCGTCCGATCAGTCTGTGTAATGTCACGAACAAAATCATCTCGAAGCTGTTGTACTCTCGATTGAGGGATGTGGTGGAGAGACTTGTTTCCCCGAATCAGAGTGGCTTCGTTCCGGGTCGGATGATCTCTGATAATATCCTCCTTGCCCAGGAGCTCACTCACAGCATTACTCTCCCCTCTCGTGGTGGTAATGTCATCTTGAAGTTGGATATGGCCAAGGCCTATGATAGGGTCCAGTGGCATTTCCTATTTGACGTTATGAGACATTTTGGTTTTTCAGAGCGTGTTGTGGCTTTGGTCTCGGCCTGTATTTCCCATTGTCATTTCTCTGTGAACATCAATGGCTCTCTCTCGGGGTTTTTTGGTTCCACCAGAGGCCTCCGACAGGGCGATCCATTGTCTCCCCTTCTCTTCGTTTTGGGGACGGAGTATCTCTCTCGTGGCCTTGACCGACTCTACCTGCAGCATCCTGCGCTTAGGTATCGTTCTGATTGTGATATTCTGATTTCCCACCTGGCTTATGCTGATGATGTCATTATTTTTGCCAGTGGTGGGTCTCGTGGTATGCAGCGCCTTGTCGATTTTCTGCATCACTACGAGAACTGTTCGGGGCAGCGTGTGAATGCTGCCAAGAGT
The DNA here is from genome assembly GCF_022965805.1 of Primulina eburnea. Lineage (NCBI taxonomy): Eukaryota > Viridiplantae > Streptophyta > Magnoliopsida > Lamiales > Gesneriaceae > Primulina > Primulina eburnea. The sequence continues at coordinate 53,556,499 of NC_133103.1, read as the reverse complement.
TCTTTGATTTTGCCTCCGAGGTGCTCTGAGCGCCTCCGCTCCTGGATTCTACGCATCACCGGGTTCGCCGAGGGCCATCTGCCCCTCAAGTACCTCGGAGTTCCCCTTTATCGGGGTAATCGCACATGCTCCCTTTTTGAGCCCCTCCTACAGTCTGTTCGTAGGAAGTTAGAGGGTTGGGAGACTCGGACCCTCTCCCCGGGTAGCCGCATGACCCTGATACGTAGCGTGCTCCTCTCCATGCCGATTTATCTGTTTCAGGTGGTTCAGCCACCTCTGGCGGTCATGGAGAAGCTTGAGCGGGCCTTCAATGCCTTCTTCTGGGGGTCGAGACCCTTGGAAAAGAAGTGGCACTGGGCCCGGTGGTCCCGGGCTTGCCTCCCTGTACTTGAGGGGGGCCTTGGATTCCGCAGATTGAAAGATCTCGTGGAATGTTTCTCTATTAAATTATGGTTCAGATTTCGGCAGGGATCCTCTCTTTGGGCGAGATTCCTTCTACGGAAGTATTGCCGGCTGGATGCTCCTGCCTGTGTCCCCGCCCGTGCTTCTATTTCCCCCATTTGGCGTCGTCTCCTCAGGATCCGCCCTCGCGCGGAGCCTGGCATTCGCTGGCGAGTTGGTCTCGGAGATGTTTCCTTTTGGGATGACACTTGGTTTGGGGACGTTCCTTTGTCCTCCCGGTGTGTGGTCCGCGGGGGCCGTGATGTTCGGGTCTCTCATTTTCTGTCTGAGGGGTCCTGGGATTTTGATCGCCTTTGTGCGGTTGTTGCTCCTTCGGTTGCCGAGGAGATTGTTTTGATCCCTGTTCTTTCGGGAGACCCTGATCTGGCACGATGGATCCATAGCTCCGATGGTGCTTTCTCTGTGAGATCTGCTTGGGAGCTGATCCGTCAGCGTGCTCCGTCTTCCGATATATTCCGCCCGTGCTGGGGGAGTTGGTTGAGGCCTACCATGTCGTTCTTCCTTTGGAGATTCTGGCATCAGTGGCTCCCTGTTGATGAGGTGCTCCAGCGCCGGGGTTTTGCATTAGCCTCGAGATGTCAGTGTTGTGATATGTCTGAGACATTCACACACATATTCATTAGCAGCCCGGTTGCTCGGTCTGTCTGGCACTTCTTTGGCGCCGTGTTTCGGGTTCGTATCCCCGACACTGAGGATTTCAGTTTGTTCCTCAGTGCGTGGAAGAGAGATTTGGTCTGGTCCCGGGGGGGCCATGTGCGGGAGTTTCTCCCCTGCATCGTTCTGTTGTTCCTCTGGACTGCGCGGAACGATGCGAAGCACCGTCACCTCCCTGTTTCTGGGGAGACGGTGAAGTATCAGATTTTGTATTACTTGCGTCTTGCCCACTCTGCGCGTACTGTCAAGCCCAGACATTGGCTGGGTGTGTTTCAGGTGGCGAGATTGCTGGGTATTTCGGTTGCTCTCCACAGATTCCATAGGACGGCGATTGTTCGCTGGCTGCGACCGCCGTCCGGGTGCTTCAAGCTTAATGTGGATGGGAGCTCGCGTGGTATTTCTGGGGACTCCTCTGCTGGTGGTGTTGTTCGGGATGATTCCGGGAGGGTTGTGCTCTCATTCAGCGAGTTCATCGGAGCTGGGTCTTCTCTTCGGGCTGAGCTTTGGGCGGTTTGGAGGGGTCTTCTCCTTTGTTCTGATCATTCTTTTTTCCCTCTTTGGATCGAGCTTGATTCTCTGACTTCTATTCAGCTCATTCGTTCCCGTCGATGTTGCTGGGGTCTTGATCACATTGTATCCAGGATTCTGGTCCTTTTGAGGGGGCGGTCTGTTCATATTTCGCATATATTCCGGGAGGGTAATTCGGTGGCGGATGCGTTGGCGGCGAGGGCCCATACCCTTAGGCACTTTACCTTAGAGTTAGGTCCCTCCCTCCCTAGGCACATTTCCATACTTGCACGTTCGGATACCTCCGGACTTCCCTACCTGAGATATAGATGTTCTTAGCTGTTTGCAGCCCTTCCCTTCACTTGGATCCATTTCTTCTGACTCTCTATCTATATATATATATATATGTTTATTTTTTCTTTGCAGGTACTGTTCTTTTGGGGGGTTCTCTTCTCCCCCGTCTTGCCAGTCTGGTGTGAGTGGGCCCAAACACTCGCACACTACATGTTTGGTCTCCTAGGGATTGGGTGGGCTCTTGCACTTACCCTATTGGTGCTTTTCTTTGGCCCTCTCATATTCCCTGGAGCGCTATTTCTGTTTGTGGCTCTCTTTGGTCCATTTCTGGCTCCTGGCGGGCGCTTACTGCAGGTTGTCCTTGCCCGCCGTATCAGTTCTTTTACAGGAGTTTACTGGATGTCGTGGTGGTTCCAGGGATTATTTCCGGACGAACCTCTTCATTGTCATGATACCTTCGTCAGATTTATACTTCAGATGCTGGATCCTTTTTGTCCTGGCTGGATTGCGATCTTCATTTTGCCCTTTTATCGTCATTGGACAGTGATTTCCTGGCCAGATCTTATGATCACTGCTGGGATTCATACAGTTACCTGGTCTCAGATTAGCGTCGTTCTGACAGACCGGCTTCTTCAGGGTGATGGTTCAGAGATGAGAGCTTCTTCATGGATTCCGCACTCATCTTACAGTTATCATTTGATCTTCTTGGCGTGTTGCCACTTAGCGCTGCTCGTATTTGATTAGTTTCTGGCGCACTTTTTGCCGTAGTCTAGGGTTATTTTGTTTACGTATTTTTGTCCCTAGGCTACTTTGTCTTTATGTTTCCACTGCTTTAGCCTTTTCGAGGAGGTCTTGGTGTAGTCCCCCTCCTCTTTTAGGTTTTCTTTCTGTTGTTACTTTTTATTTTGTGGATATATACAGGTAGGGGTCTGCCTAACCCCCCCGCATCCGGCGGTGTTTTCCGGAAAAAAAAAAAAAAAAAAAACCCTAAACCCTAAACCCTAAACCCCAAAACCCTAAACCCTAAACCCTAAACCCCAGTCTCATGGGCATCTCGGTTCGTCATCTGAGAACCCGCAAAATGACGATTGTCAGATGGCTTCGTCCCCCGGCGGGTTGTTTCAAATTGAATGTGGATGGTAGCTCTCGTGGCAACCCCGGTGATTCTTCTGCAGGTGGTATTGTTCGAGATTCTTCAGGCAGGACCATCCTTTCCTTCACCGAGTTCATTGGTGTCGGGACCAATGTCAGAGCAGAGTTGTGGGCCGTGTGGAGGGGTCTCCTTATCTGTACTGATTTCAGTTTTTTCCCTCTTTGGATTGAGACCGATTCCATGATTACTATTCAGACTCTCAGATCTAGGAGGTGTAGTTGGATCGTGGATCACATTGTTACCAGGATTGTTTGTCTTTTGAGTGGGCGACATGTTCATTTTTCCCATATATTCCGCGAGGGGAACTCGGTGGCGGATGCGTTGGCATTGGAGGCTCACACGTTCAGGCGATTTTCCCTAGTTCTAGGACCCTCCCTCCCTGACCATGTTTCCGCCCTAGCCCAATCTGATCTCTCTGGGCTCCCTTACCTCAGAGCCAGATGATTCTAGCCTTTGTTCCAGGTTGTAGGATTTAAAAAAAAAAAAAAAAAAAAAAAAAAAGAGAGAGAAAAAAAAAAAAGAAAGAAAGAAAAAAAAAAAATCGAAAAAAGAAAAAAAAAAAAAAAAAAAAATCGGAAAAAAAAAAAAAAAATAATATTTATTGTTTGAGTGCGTGAGTGTGTGGGTGTGTCTGTGTGCGAGATTTCGTGTGCGCCATCTGCGTATTTTACTTACTGGGTGTGTGCGTTTTTTTGTTTGTGTTTCGTGTACTTTTATTTTCTTAGATGTGTTGCTTCATTGGATGAGCTTCTACACCCGATTCATCTACAGTGTCTGGGTCGATATTCTTGATCCAACTGTTGAGCCATTCTCTGGACTTGGAGTTACTATTGGTTTACATTGTTGGAGTGTTGTCTGCTTGCTCCTTCTGGTAGGTCTATCATCTCCTGGATTTATCCGAGATTTTTCAGAGGTTTTACAGTACCAGCTTTCCGGCTTCAGCACCTTCTTTGTTGGTGATTATCTCTACACCACTACTGCTATCTGGCGAGCGTTCTCTGCAGGCTTCTCCTTGCTCGCCGGCCTTTTTCTTCTATGATTCTCTTGATGCGTGTTATAGCAGCTCCGGATGATTTATCTCAGTGGTATTTCTGGCCCCGAGCTACATTTATATTACTTTTTGCGGTTTCTTGTTGCTTTATTATTATGCGCTTTTCCTAGGGTTTAGCTTTTGCTGATGTATTTGCTACCTTAGGCTTTATTTGTTGTTATTTGTTTAGTCGCCTTTTGGAGAGGTCTTGGTCTGGTCCCCCTCTTCATTTAGGATTTTATTTTTGTACTGTTTTATTTGGTGGATATATACAGGTAGGGGTCCGCCTAACCCCCCCGCTTCCGGCAGTGCTTTATTTAAAAAAAAAAAAAAAAAAAAACCCTAAACCCTAAACCCTAAACCCTAAACCAAACAACCCATTTGACCCCAAAAAATTTTCTCTCAAAAAACACACAGTAAAATGTGCGAAAAAACACACTAAAATTCGACACTATTCACGCCCTAGCCACTGCCATGCCGCCGCCGCCGGATCCCGGCCGGCCAACCACACCATCTGAACCGCCTCATCACGGCGACCAACATATCCAAAAATCAGACCATTCCATGCCCGATTGCCTCCCCAAATCGCCGACTGAAATCTCGAAAATTCCGGCCATTTTCTCGCCGACTTCATCCACCGTTCCGATCGACGAAACAAATATACCACTAGATTCGCCTCTTCAAGGCGACCTTTGTGCTAAAAATTCAGGTCGATCGGAAACCATTTGCCCCTCCGATTTTAGCTCCAAAGTCGCGACGCCACTGTTCACTGCGTCGCCTTTAACGTTTTAGTCTATGGCGTCCGATTCCGGTCACCTTTGTTCAAACGGGACCCCGATCTGGAAAGCCCACTCACAGACGATTCCAATGACACCTGAATTAGCCCGAACGGTGTTCTCCTCCGGCGTTAATTTCAGATCTACGATTCCCGCCTTGGACGCGCAGCACACGTCCCACTCTTCTTCTGATTCCGGCGTCGTCCCGGCGAATTTTTTCAATCAAACTTCACCAATTGATCGTCTGGACATGGGTAAGAGCCCTGTATCTTCAATTTCTGAAAAATCGATCGTGATCGGAAACGCCCAAATTTCAATTTCCCCTCAATTTCCGGCTACTGTTCATTCCGATTTGACCCCTCCGCCGTCCGGTTCTGCTCCGGTTGGTACCGGTTCTGTGCTCATCACGCCGGCGCCGTCCCACGGTGGTAATTTGGCCGGAAAGTCAACGGTCAACGGTCAACGGTCAACGGTCAACAACTCGGGTACGGCTTCTAAATCTGACCCTCGTGCGAAAAAGACGTTTCCAATCTCATTTAGGGATGCTCTGGCTCCTAATTCCCCTCGTTCGGGGAAGAATGGCTTTGGAGATGTCGTCAATGCTATGGAAGAAATGACCCCACCGACTCTTAAGGATGGGAAACCGGGTATTTTCTTCCCGGATGAGGTAATGTCTTCTTTGATCGAGCCTTTTAAGTTTTCTTTAGTTGGGAAGATTTCTGGTAATAGATCCTTAGTCCCAAACTCGGAAATTTCTGCGGTTTTTGCTCGTTTGGGATTGAAGCGATCTTTTGATTTGAGGTTTTTGCCTCGGGGTTTTCTGATCCTCTCAGTTCATTGTGAGGAGGATTATGCGTTTTTTTGGACGCGTGGGCAGATGATGGTGGGACCTCTCGGGATCCGTTTCTCCAAATGGACCCCGGAATTCAATCTACAGGAAGAATCTCCCATCGCCCCTGTTTGGGTGCGTCTCCCGGGTTTGCCTATTCACCTGTTTAACAAGAAAAGTCTTTTTGCCCTTGCTAAGATTTTGGGCAACCCGGTGAAAATGGATGACTTTACTGCTGAATCATCTCGAGGCGCTTTTGCTCGAGTCTGTGTGGAGTTGAATGTGTTGGAACCACCCGTTAAGCAAATTTGGGTGGGCTGGGGTGATCATACCCAGGAGATTGATGTTGTTTATGAGAAAATCCCTGGGTATTGCTTGGATTGCAAAATGTTGGGTCATTCGACCGACATTTGCTATTCTCATGGTAAAAATCCTAAACCTGCTCGATCCAAGCCTGCTGATCGAGGGCCTCCTCAGCCGGAGGCGCCTCCTGCTCAGGAACCACCTGAGGGTGCAGCCCCTGTCATTGTCCCGGGACCACAGCCCCAGCTTCATGTCAATGGCCATGGTCCCCGGCGTAGACAGAGACGGAGGCCTATTCGTCAGGCTCTCCCGAGGGATGATCCCCTTGCTTCGAACTCTTTCGGAGTTCTTTCACATTTGCAGGAGACAGAGGTTGGCTCTGAGGAGCTTGGATTAGGTGTTCCTGATCCCTCTGTCGGTTTGAGCTCTCATCAGGAGGCCCCTTCTTCTGACCGCCCTGCGGTCACGGTGGCTGAGGACGATGAGAGTGTTCCTTTTGTGGACTGCGTGGATGACCTTGGATCTCCACGCCCGGATGTGGTGACTGTGTTTGTCCCCCCGGAGATTTGTATTGAAAATCATAGCAGCCACTCGGTCCCATCTTTTCCTGCATCCCCTGCTGATGCCACTTCTATGCTGGACGAGTTGATTGCTCGACAGGGACCCCCTATTCTTGAGATGATTCCCAGTCACATGTCGGCTGATGATCCTGATCAGGATTTTGATCGACATTCTGTGTCTGGAGTTAGTTGTGGGTCCGAGTGTAGTATTCTGGACACTGACATGTCCAACCTCAGAAAAAGACCTCAGGATGATGGTCGGCGATCGCATAAAAAGCGATCGGGTCCTTCTTCCACCCGTTCCCCATGAATTGCTTAATCTAGAATATCCGGGGACTTCGCGGTTCGGAGTCCCAGCAGAGGCTTCATGCCTTTGTGAAGGAGAAACAGATTAAGGTTTTAGCTGTTTTGGAGCCCATGATTGATCTGGATCCGAGATTCATGACTCGCCGTTTGGGGTTTTCGGGAGTCATTTCTAATCTCTCCGGTCATATCTGGGTATTTTTTGCTGCTGATGTAAGGGCGGAGTGTGTTTTTGATCATGCTCAGTTCCTTCACATCAGAGTCTCTGCCTCTTTCTTACCGACAGAGATATTTTGTTCTTTTGTCTATGCTAGATGTGATTATGTCCAGCGTAGGGATCTTTGGGCTTCTTTGCTTTTGGTTAAGCCTGTTTTGGGTCCCTGGCTGGTTGGGGGCGATTTTAATGTCGTCAGGGATGCGTCTGAGTGCTTGGGCTCCCGTGGTGGTAGGTTGCTACCCATGGAGGAGTTCAACAATTTTATTATTGATTCTGGTCTTATCGATGCTGGTTTTGAGGGGTCTTCGTTCACTTGGACGAATAAGACCATTTGGAAGCGGTTGGACAGGGTCTTGGTTTCTGTTGATTGGGGAGATCATTTCAGCTCAATTCGGGTTGAGCATCTCGCCCGTACTGTCTCGGATCACTGTCCACTTTTGGTTACCGCTCCTGTTTTTGCCCGTGGGCCGAGCTCGTTTCGCTTCCAGCGAATGTGGGTTAGGCACCATGGTTTTTTGCAGACTGTGAGGCTTAATTGGAATCTGCCATGCAGTCTGAGCGGCATGCCTCGGCTTTTTGCCAAGATGAAGCGTCTCAAGCATCACCTCCGGTGGTGGAATCGGGATGTTTTTGGTAACATCTTTGATAGACTCACTGAGGCTGAGAGGGCTGTTCGTTCCGCTGAGGATGTCTGTGAGGCCGACCCTTCTGACGCGAATTGGACTTCCCTGTCCGATCGCAATGAGGATCTGGCTCGTATCACCGCCATGGAGGCGGATTTTTGGAAACAGAAAGCGGCTTGCCATTGGCTTGAGGATGGTGAGCGGAACACCAGACTCTTCCATAATATGGTGAGGAAAAAGCGTGTGGCGAAAAAATTTTTCCGCATATGGGAGAATGGGGTTTGCCTGACGTCTCAGGATCTGATTCAGCAGTCGGGAGCCTTATTTTTCCAGGATCTGCTTACCGGGGAGCCCTCTGCGCTCGATTGCCCTGATTTTTCGGGTTTTTTCTCGGTTATCTCTGCTGTGGAGAATGATGGTATTGCTGCGATTCCCTCTTTGGAGGAGGTCCGCGCGACCGTCTTCTCTATCCACCCTGATAGTGTTGCTGGCCCTGATGTCTTTTCTTCGGCGTTCTTTCAGCATTGCTGGGAGGTTGTCCATCAGGACGTTTTTGGTGCTGTTCTTGATTTTTTCCAGGGTTCTCCTATGCCTCAGGGCTTTACCGCCACCACGATCACTCTTATTCCCAAAGTCGAGGGTGCACGCGCTTGGTCGGACTTCCGTCCGATCAGTCTGTGTAATGTCACGAACAAAATCATCTCGAAGCTGTTGTACTCTCGGTTGAGGGATGTGGTGGAGAGACTTGTTTCCCTGAATCAGAGTGGCTTCGTTCCGGGTCGGATGATCTCTGATAATATCCTCCTTGCCCAGGAGCTCACTCACAGCATTACTCTCCCCTCTCGTGGTGGTAATGTCATCTTGAAGTTGGATATGGCCAAGGCCTATGATAGGGTCCAGTGGCATTTCCTATTTGACGTTATGAGACATTTTGGTTTTTCAGAGCGTGTTGTGGCTTTGGTCTCGGCCTGTATTTCCCATTGTCATTTCTCTGTGAACATCAATGGCTCTCTCTCTGTGAACAGCATTGTCATTGCTGGGGGAGTTGGTTGAGGCCTACCATGTCGTTCTTCCTTTGGAGATTCTGGCATCAGTGGCTCCCTGTTGATGAGGTGCTCCAGCGCCGGGGTTTTGCATTAGCCTCGAGATGTCAGTGTTGTGATATGGCTGAGACATTCACACACATATTCATTAGCAGCCCGGTTGCTCGGTCTGTCTGGCACTTCTTTGGCGCCGTGTTTCGGGTTCGTATTCCCGACACTGAGGATTTCAGTTTGTTCCTCAGTGCGTGGAAGAGAGATTTGGTCTCGTCCCGGGGGGGCCATGTGCGGGAGTTTCTCCCCTGCATCGTTCTGTGGTTCCTCTGGACTGCGCGGAACGATGCGAAGCACCGTCACCTCCCTGTTTCTGGGGAGACGGTGAAGTATCAGATTTTGTATTACTTGCGTCTTGCCCACTCTGCGTGTACTGTCAAGCCTAGACATTGGCTGGGTGTGTTTCAGGTGGCGAGATTGCTGGGTATTTCGGTTGCTCTCCACAGATTCCATAGGACGGCGATTGTTCGCTGGCTGCGACCGCCGTCCGGTTGCTTCAAGCTTAATGTGGATGGGAGCTCGCGTGGTATTTCTGGGGACTCCTCTGCTGGTGGTGTTGTTCGGGATGATTCCGGGAGGGTTGTGCTCTCATTCAGCGAGTTCATCGGAGCTGGGTCTTCTCTTCGGGCCGAGCTTTGGGCGGTTTGGAGGGGTCTTCTCCTTTGTTCTGATCATTCTTTTTTCCCTCTTTGGATCGAGCTTGATTCTCTGACTTCTATTCAGCTCATTCGTTCCCGTCGATGTTGCTGGGGTCTTGATCACATTGTATCCAGGATTCTGGTCCTTTTGAGGGGGCGGTCTGTTCATATTTCGCATATATTCCGGGAGGGTAATTCGGTGGCGGATGCGTTGGCGGCGAGGGCCCATACCCTTAGGCACTTTACCTTAGAGTTAGGTCCCTCCCTCCCTAGGCACATTTCCATACTTGTACGTTCGGATACCTCCGGACTTTCCTACCTGAGATATAGATGTTCTTAGCTGTTTGCAGCCCTTCCCTTCACTTGGATCTATTTCTTCTAACTTTCTATCTATATATATATATATATATATATATATATATATGTTTATTTTTTCTTTGCAGGTACTGTTCTTTTGGGGGGTTCTCTTCTCCCCCGTCTTGCCAGTCTGGTGTGAGTGGGTCCAAACACTCGCACACTACATGTTTGGTCTCCTAGGGATTGGGTGGGCTCTTGCACTTACCCTATTGGTGCTTTTCTTTGGCCCTCTCATATTCCTTGGAGCACTATTTCTGTTTGTGGCTCTCTTTGGTCCATTTCTGGCTCCTGGCGGGCGCTTACTGCAGGTTCTCCTTGCCCGCCGTATCAGTTCTTTTACAGGAGTTTACTGGATGTCGTGGTGGTTCCAGGGATTATTTCCGGACGATCCTCTTCATTGTTATGATACCTTCGTCAGATTTATACTTCAGATGCTGGATCCTTTTTGTCCTGGCTGGATTGCGATCTTCATTTTGCCCTTTTATCGTCATTGGACAGTGATTTCCTGGCCAGATCTTATGATCACTGCTGGGATTCATACAGTTACCTGGTCTCAGATTAGCGTCGTTCTGACAGACCGGCTTCTTCAGGGTGATGGTTCAGAGATGAGAGCTTCTTCATGGATTCCGCACTCATCTTACAGTTATCATTTGATCTTCTCGGCGTGTTGCCACTTAGCGCTGCTCGTATTTGATTAGTTTCTGGCGCACTTTTTGCCGTAGTCTAGGGTTATTTTGTTTACGTATTTATGTCCCTAGGCTACTTTGTCTTTATGTTTCCACTGCTTTAGCCTTTTCGAGGAGGTCTTGGTGTAGTCCCCCTCCTTTTTTAGGTTTTCTTTCTGTTGTTACTTTTTATTTTGTGGATATATACAGGTAGGGGTCTGCCTAACCCCCCCGCATCCGGCAATGTTTTCCGGGAAAAAAAAAAAAAAAAAAAAAAAACCCTAAACCCTAAACCCTAAACCCTAAACCCCAAAAACCCTAAACCCTAAACCCTAAACCACACAGTAAAAGGTGCGAAAAAACACACTAAAACGTTACTATTCACGCCCTAACCACCGCCATGCCGCCGCCGCCGGATCCCGGCCGGCCAACCACCCCATCTGAACCGCCACCTCACGGCGACCAACATACCAAAATTTCAGATCATTCCATGTCCGTTTGCCCCTCCGATTACGCGTTTGAAATTCCGGCCGTTTCTTCACCTTCTTCGCCGGCGGTCACTGTCGCTCCTCTTGGTGCCGGCGACCACCCATTAGACTCGCCTCTTCCTCCCCGTCATTTTCCCACACCTGCGCGACCGGATAACCCCGCCGTTCCGTCGCATTTTCCGATTGAAGCCTCGGCAGTACTGTTCACTGCGCAGGCGACTGGTTTTTCTCCGATTCCGGCTGATTCCGACCATCTCTGTGAAAAAGGGCTCCCGATCTGGAATGCCCATTCTGAGACAAAGCTATTGCCACCGGAATCGGGTCCAATGGTGTTCTCCTCCGGCGGCAATTTCAGATCTACGATTTCTGCTACAGTCGCGCCGTTCACGTCTCCTTCTCCGTCCGATTCCGGCGCCGTCAAGGCGAATTTTTTCAATTCCTCTTCACAGCTTGATCGTCCAGTCATGGGTAGGATTTTGCCTCCTTCAATTTCGGGATTCCGGCCACCCATCGGAAACCCCCAAATTCTAGGGCAACCTCGATTTTATTCTCATCCTTTGGTTCAATCGACCCCTCTGCCGGCCGGTTCTAGTGGATTGAAGACCGGTTCCGTGATCTCGCCATCGTCGATCTTTGGTACTTCTCCGGTGGTCAACTCGCCGGTCAACTCGGGCGGGTCAACTCAGCGCGTTGACCGGGTCAACTCAACAGTCAACAACTCGGGTATGGCTTCTAAATCTGATTTTCGAGCGACAAAGACGTTTCCGGTGTCATTTAAGGATGCTCTGGCTCCTACTTCCCCTCGCTCGGGGAAGAATGGCTTTGGAGATGTCGTGGATGCTATGGAAGAAATGCCCCGGCCGACTCTTAAGGATGGGAAACCGGGTATTCTTTTCCCGGATGAGGTAATGTCTTCCCTGACCGAGCCTTTTAAGTTTTCTTTAGTTGGGAAGATTTCTGGTAATCGATCCTTAGTCCCAAACTCGGAAATTTCTAAGGCATTTGCTCGTTTGGGATTGAAGCGATCTTTTGATTTGAGGTTTTTGCCTCGGGGTTTTCTGATCCTCTCACTTCATTGTGAGGAGGATTATGCGTTTTTTTGGACGCGTGGGCAGATGATGGTGGGACCTCTCGGGATCCGTTTCTCCAAATGGACCCCAGAATTCAATCTACAGGAAGAATCTCCCATCGCCCCTGTTTGGGTGCATCTCCCGGGTTTGCCCATTCACCTGTTTAACAAGAAAAGTCTTTTTGCCCTTGCTAAGATTTTGGGCAATCCGGTGAAAATGGATGACTTTACTGCTGACTCCTCTCGGAGCGCTTTTGCTCGAGTCTGTGTGGAGATGAATGTGTTGGAACCACCCGTTAAGCAAATTTGGGTGGGTTGGGGTGATCATACCCAGGAGATTGATGTTGTGTATGAGAAAATACCTGGGTATTGCTTGGATTGCAAGATGTTGGGTCATTCGACCGACGTTTGCTATTCTCATGGTAAAAATCCTAAACCTGCTCGATCCAAGCCTGCTGATCGAGGGCCTCCTCAGCCGGAGGCGCCTCCTGCTCAGGCACCACCTGAGGGTGCAGCCCCTGTCATTGTCCCGGGACCACAGCCCCAGCTTCATGTCAATGGCCATGGTCCCCGGCGTAGACAGAGACGGAGGCCTGTTCGTCAGGCTCTTCCGAGGGATGACCCCCTTGCTTCGAACTCTTTTGGAGTTCTTTCACATTTGCAGGAGACAGAGGTTGGCTCTGAGGAGCTTGGATTAGGTGTTCCTGATCCCTCTGTCGGTTTGAGTTCTCATCAGGAGGCCCCTTCTTCTGACCGCCCTGCGGTCACGGTGGCTGAGGACGATGAGAGTGTTCCTTTTGTGGACTGCGTGGATGACCTTGGATCTCCACGCCCGGATGTGGTGACTGTGTTTGTCCCCCCGGAGGTTTGTATTGAAAATCATAGCAGCCACTCGGTCCCATCTTTTCCTGCATCCCCTGCTGATGCCACTTCTATGATGGACGAGTTGATTGCTCAAAAGGGACCCCCTATTCTTGAGATGACCCCCAGTCACATGTCGGCTGATGATCCTGATCAGGATTTTGATCGACATTCTGTGTCTGGAGTTAGCTGTGGGTCCGAGTGTAGTATTCTGGACACTGACATGTCCAACCCCAGAAAAAGACCTCAGGATGATGGTCCGGCGATCGCATAAAAAGCGATCGGGTCCTTCTTCCACCCGTTCCCCATGAATTGTTTAATCTGGAATATCCGGGGACTTCGAGGTTCGGAGTCCCAGCAGAGGCTTCATGCCTTTGTGAAGGAGAAACAGATTAAGGTTTTGGCTGTTTTGGAGCCCTTGATTGATCTGGATCCGAGATTCATGACTCGCCGTTTGGGGTTTTCTGGAGTCATCTCTAATCTCTCCGGTCATATCTGGGTATTTTTTGCTGCTGATGTGAGGGCGGAGTGTGTTTTTGATCATGCTCAGTTCCTTCACATCAGAGTCTCTGCCTCTTTCTTGCCGACAGAGATATTTTGTTCTTTTGTCTATGCTAGATGTGATTATGTTCAGCGTAGGGATCTTTGGGCTTCTTTGCTTTTGGTTAAGCCTGTTTTGGGTCCCTGGCTGGTTGGGGGCGACTTTAATGTCGTCAGGGATGCGTCTGAGTGCTTGGGCTCCCGTGGTGGTAGGTTGCTACCCATGGAGGAGTTCAACACTTTTATTCTTGATTCTGGCTTGATCGATGCTGGTTTTGAGGGGTCTTCGTTCACTTGGACGAATAAGACCATTTGGAAGCGTTTGGACAGGGTCTTGGTTTCTGTTGATTGGGGAGATCATTTCAGCTCGATTCGGGTTGAACACCTCGCTCGTACTGTCTCGGATCACTGTCCGCTTTTGGTTACCGCCCCTGTTTTTGCCCGTGGGCCGAGCTCGTTTCGCTTCCAGCGTATGTGGGTTAGGCACCATGGTTTTTTGCAGACTGTGAGGCTTAATTGGAATCTGCCTTGCAGTCTGAGCGGCATGCTTCGGCTTTTTGCCAAGATGAAGCGTCTCAAGCATCACCTCCGGTGGTGGAATCGAGATGTTTTTGGTAACATTTTTGATAGACTCACTGAGGCTGAGAGGGCTGTTCGTTCAGCTGAGGATGTTTGTGAGGCCGACCCTTCTGACGCGAATTGGACTTCCCTGTCCGATCGCAATGAGGATCTGGCTCGTATCACCGCCATGGAGGCGGATTTTTGGAAACAGAAAGCGGCTTGCCATTGGCTTGAGGATGGTGAGCGGAACACCAGACTCTTCCATAATATGGTGAGGAAAAAAGCGTGTGGCGAATAAAATTTTCCGCATATGGGAGAATGGGGTTTGCCTGACGTCTCAGGATTTGATTCAGCAGTCGGGAGCCTTGTTTTTCCAGGATCTTCTTACCGGGGAGCCCTCTGCGCTCGATTGCCCTGATTTTTCGGGTTTTTCCTCGGTTATCTCTGCCGTGGAGAATGATGGTATTGCTGCGATTCCCTCTTTGGAGGAGGTCCGCGCGACCGTCTTCTCCATTCACCCTGATAGCGTTGCTGGCCCTGATGGCTTTTCCTCGGCGTTCTTTCAGCATTGCTGGGAGATTGTCCATCAGGATGTTTTTGGTGCTGTTCTTGATTTTTTCCAGGGTTCTCCTATGCCTCAGGGCTTTACCGCCACCACGATCACTCTTATTCCCAAAGTCGAGGGTGCACGCGCCTGGTCGGACTTCCGTCCGATCAGCCTGTGCAATGTCACGAACAAAATCATCTCTAAGCTGTTGTACTCTCGGTTGAGGGATGTGGTGGAGAGACTTGTTTCCCCGAATCAGAGTGGCTTCGTTCCGGGTCGGATGATCTCGGATAATATTCTCCTTGCCCAGGAGCTCACTCACAGCATTACTCTCCCCACTCGTGGTGGTAATGTCATATTGAAGTTGGATATGGCCAAGGCCTATGATAGGGTCCAGTGGCATTTCCTATTTGACGTTATGAGACATTTTGGTTTTTCAGAGCGTGTTGTGGCTTTGGTCTTGGCCTGTATTTCCCATTGTCATTTCTCTGTGAACATCAATGGCTCTCTCTCGGGGTTTTTTGGTTCCACCAGAGGCCTCCGACAGGGCGATCCATTGTCTCCCCTTCTCTTCGTTTTGGGGGCGGAGTATCTTTCTCGTGGCCTTGACCGCCTATACCTGCAGCATCCTGCGCTCAGGTACCGTTCTGATTGTGATATTTTGATTTCCCATCTGGCTTACGCTGATGATGTCATTATTTTTGCCAGTGGTGGGTACTCGTGGTATGCAGCGCCTTGTCGATTTTCTGCACCACTACGAGAACTGTTCGGGGCAGCGTGTGAATGCTGCCAAGAGTTCTTTGATTTTGCCTCCGAGATGCTCTGGGCGCCTCCGCTCCCGGCTTTTGCGCATTACCGGGTTCGCCGAGGGTCATCTGCCCCTCAAGTACCTCGGAGTTCCCCTTTATCGGGGTAATCGCACTTGCTTCCTTTTTGAGCCCCTCCTACAGTCTGTTCGTAGGAAGTTAGAGGGTTGGGAGATTCGGACCCTCTCCCCGGGTAGCCGCATGACCCTGATACGTAGCGTGCTCCTCTCCATGTCGATTTATCTGTTTCAGGTGGTTCAGCCACCTCTGGCTGTCATGGAGAAGCTTGAACGGGCCTTCAACGCCTTCCTCTGGGGGTCGAGACCCTTGGAAAGGAAGTGGCACTGGGCCAGGTGGTCTCGGGCTTGCCTCCCCGTGATTGAGGGGGGACTTGGATTCCGCAGATTGAAAGATCTCGTGGAATGTTTCTCTATCAAATTATGGATTAGATTTCGGCAGGGCTCTTCTTTATGGGCGAGATTCCTTTTCCGGAAGTATTGCCGGCTGGATGCTCCTGCCTGTGTCCCCGCCCGTGCTTCTATTTCCCCCATTTGGCGTCGTCTCCTCAGGATCCGCCCTCGCGCGGAGCCTGGCATTCGCTGGCGAGTTGGTCTCGGAGATGTTTCCTTTTGGGATGACACTTGGTTTGGGGACGTTCCTTTGTCCTCCCGGTGTGTGGTCCGCGGGGGCCGTGATGTTCGGGTCTCTCATTTTCTGTCTGAGGGGTCCTGGGATTTTGATCGCCTCTGTGCGGTTGTTGCTCCTTCGGTTGCCGAGGAGATTGTTTTGATTCCTGTTCTTTCGGGTGACCCTGATCTGGCACGATGGATCCATAGCTCCGATGGTGCTTTCTCTGTGAGATCTGCTTGGGAGCTGATCCGTCAGCGTGCTCCGTCTTCTGATATATTCCGCCCGTGTTGGGGGAGCTGGTTGAGGCCTACCATGTCGTTCTTCCTCTGGAGATTCTGGCATCAATGGCTCCCAGTTGATGAGGTGCTCCAGCGCCGGGGTTTTGCGTTAGCCTCGAGATGTCAGTGTTGTGATATGTCTGAGACATTCACACACATATTCATTCGCAGCCCGGTTGCTCGGTCTGTCTGGCACTTCTTTGGCGCCGTGTTTCGGGTTCGTATTCCCGACACTGAGGATTTCAGTTTGTTCCTCAGTGCGTGGAAGAGAGATTTGGTCTGGTCCCGGGGGGGCCATGTGCGGGAGTTTCTTCCCTGCATTGTTCTGTGGTTCCTTTGGACTGCGCGGAACGATGCTAAGCACCGTCATCTTCCCATCTCTGGGGAGACGGTGAAGTTTCAGATTTTGTCTTACCTGCGTCTCGCCCACTCTGCGCGTACTGTCAAGCCCAGACATTGGCTGGGTGTGTTTCATGTGGCGAGATTGCTGGGTATTTCGGTTGCTCTCCACAGATTTCATAGGACGGCGATTGTTCGCTGGCTGCGGCCGCCGTCCGGGTGCTTCAAGCTTAATGTGGATGGGAGCTCGCGTGGTATTATCTGGGGACTCCTCTGCTGGTGGCGTTGTTCGGGATGATTCCGGGAGGGTCGTGCTCTCATTCAGCGAGTTCATCGGAGCTGGGTCTTCTCTCCGGGCTGAGCTTTGGGCGGTTTGGAGGGGTCTTCTCCTTTGTTCTGATCATTCTTTTTCCCTCTTTGGATCGAGCTTGATTCTCTGACTTCTATTCAGCTCATTCGTTCCCGTCGATGTTGCTGGGGTCTTGATCACATTATATCCAGGATTCTGGTCCTTTTGAGGGGGCGGTCTGTTCATATTTCGCATATATTCCGGGAGGGTAATTCGGTGGCGGATGCGTTGGCGGCGAGGGCCCATACCCTTAGGCACTTTACCTTAGAGTTAGGTCCCTCCCTCCCTAGGCACATTTCCATACTTGCACGTTCGGATACCTCCGGACTTCCCTACCTGAGATATCGATGTTCTTAGCTGTTTGCAGCCCTTCCCTTCACTTGGATCCCATTTCTTCGATATTTCTATATGTATATGTATATTTTTTCTTTGCAGGTACTGTTACTTAGGGGGTTTCTCTTTTCCCCCGTTTTGCCAGTCTGGTGTGAGTGGGCCCAGACACTCACACACTACATGTTTGGTCTCCTCGGGATTGGGTGGGCTCTCGCACTTACCCTCTTGGTGCTCTTCTTTGGCCCTCTCATATTCCCTGGAGCGCTATTTCTGTTTGGGCCTCTCTTTGGTCCAATTCTGGTCCCTGGCGGGCGTTTACTGCAGTTTCTCCTTGCCCGCCGTCTCAGTTCTTTTACAGGAGTTTACTGGATGTCGTGGTGGTTCCAGGGATTCTTTCCGGACGATCCTCTTCATTGTTATGATACCTTCGTCAGATTTATACTTCAGATGCTGGATCCTTTTTGTTCTGGCTGGATTGCGATCTTCATTTTGCTCTTCTATCGTCATTGTACAGTGATTTCCTGGCCTTTTCTTATTTTGACTGCTGGGATTCATACAGTTACTCGGTTTCAGATTAGAGTCGTTTTGACAGATTGGCTTCTTCAGGGTGATGGCTTAGAGATGAGAATTTCTCCATGGATTCTGCACTCATCTCCCAGTTATCATTTGGTCTTCTTCGGCGTGTTGACTCTTAGCGCAGTTCATATTTGATTAGTTTCTGGCGCATTTTTTGTCGTAGTCTAGGGTTATTTTTGCTTATGTATTTATGTCCCTAGGCTACTTGGTATTTATGTTTTTACTGCTTTAGCCTTTTTGAGGAGGTCTTGGTTTAATCCCCCTCCTCTTTTAGGTTTTCTTTTTGCTGTTACTTTTTATTTTGTGGATATATACAGGTAGGGGTCTGCCTAACCCCCCTGCATCCGGCGGTGTTTTCCGGTAAAAAAAAAAAAAAAAAAAACCCTAAACCCTAAACCCTAAACCCTAAACCCTATTTATTTTATTGATTTTTGTCCCTTCGGGGACATCCGATAAAATTGGAACGATACATGGAGAAGATTAGCATGGCCCCTGTGCAAGGATGACACGCATAAATCGAGAAATGGTCCAAATTTTTTAACCAAGTAGCCTTTGGCTCAATGGTTATGTACTCACTTCATAGTGAGGAGACCAGGGTTCAATTCTCAGCGAGGACGAATTAATTGTAACCCTGGATTTCAGTCCTTGAAGTGGGTTATTGGACAATTGGGCCCTCTGGGCCCCATCGATCTACTAGCCCATGAGGTAGGGGCAGTAACAATTTATCAAACGCCTGAAGTGGGCCGGAAAGAAATATTATTGGGCCCAATGGGCCCTCTTGATCCGGAAGGCCCATGATGTAGGAGTTCGAAATCTCGTGGCCCATCTCGAGTATAATCTAATGGGACTCCGGACCATCATGAGTCTAAAATATATGGGATCTAACTCCTTACCGACATGAGTATAAACTGCCTGGGATATTATATAAATACTGAAATACAAGACCTTGGCCTCCATAAATACCTTGTGGGGGTCAAATCTTTTGAATTTTCAGACATGATATTTTGAAAAAATTTCAATATGCTCTCAAGCCAAAAAAACCCTAATACCTCCTAAAAATCGCCGCCACCACCGCCGCCATGACGTCGCCGGATTCCGGCCGGCCACCTACCCCACCTGACTCGCCTATGTCAGGCGAACAACATACTAAAATCTCAGATCAATCGGACACCGTATGCCCCGCCAAATCGCCTTTTGAAACCCCGAAAATTTCGTCCACTGTACGGCCGCCGGTCGTCTCAACTCCGATCGGCACAATTAATATACCGTTGAATTCGTCTTGTCTAATCGATCCTGCTGCCAAAATATCAGGTCAATCGGAGTCCATTTGCCCTTCCAATTGCACCTTCAAAGTCTCGCCGTCGATCTTCACCGCGCCGCTGGTGACATTTTCTTCAATTCCGGCCAACTCCGGCGTCCCCAGGAAACCTCCGACCTCGATCTGGAATCGCCTTGATGAGACGCTTCATAGCCCTCAACCAATTCCAGGATCCATGTTGCAACCGACGATCAATTCCAGATCTACGACTCGCCCCTCAAGAACCCTAGATGCGACTAATATTTCGATCAATTGCCCACCAATATCAACTCCGTTTTTGAATTCCTCTTACCAACGTGATCGACCAGCCATGGGTAGTATTTCCCCCACATCAATTTCGGAAAACCCGCCCCCGATCGTGAACGCCCAATTTGGTGTTGACTCGCCGAGTTTCGGCCATTCTTTGTCCGAGTTCAGCCCTATTCCGCCCGATTCCACCATTTTTACCACCGGTTCTAGAACTCTCAGCACCCCGCCGTCCCTGGATATGGCCCCGACTGGTAACCACCGAGTCAACTCGGCCGAGTCGACTCGGCCGCCCAACTCCCAACCCAAACCGGCAGCCCACCCCATCTCGTTCCGTGATGCGCTGGCGCCCCCGTCTCCTAGGACTACCAAGAAGAGCTTTGATGAAGTCCGCAGCTCGATGTCAGATCTGCCAGACCCGACATTCATCAATGGAAAGCCGGGTATTCGATTCCCGGACGAGGTAATTTCATCCCTTGCAGCTCCTTATAAATTTGCTCTGGTTGGAAAAATTTCGGGCAACAGGACACTGGTCCCAAACACTGATATAGCAGCTGCTTTTGCCAAATTGGGACTCTCTCGTCCTTTTGACCTTAAATTCTTACCCCGTGGTTTTCTAGTGCTAACCCTCACCTGTGAGGGTGACTATGCTCGTATTTGGACCCGTGGGAATATGTTTGTGGGCCCAATTGGCATCCGCTTCTCAAAGTGGACGCCTGAGTTTAAATTCCAAGCTGAGTCCCCGATGGCCCCTGTCTGGATCCGGCTCCCTGAACTTCCCCTCCACCTTTTCGAGAAAGCTAGCCTTTTCGCTTTGGCTAAACTCGTGGGAAACCCAATCAAAATGGACGACTACACTGCTGATGTGACCCGAGGTGCCTTCGCTCGGGTCTGTGTTGAGATTAATGTCCTCGACCCACTAGTCAAGCAAATCTGGGTGGGTTGGGGTGACCACACTCAAGAGATCGATGTGATATTCGAAAAAATCCCAGCTTATTGCACTGATTGCAAAATGCTAGGCCACTCTACGAGTGTGTGTTTCTCCCATGGTAAAAACCCTCGCCCTGCCCGTCCTCCACCCAAGGGATCTGCACCACAGCAGACGGCGGACACTACCCAAGCCGATACCCCTCTGCATGGTCCCACTAACCCGCCTGATCAGAATTTCCGACCACAGCCTCAAGCTGCTGGTCCGGGCCCTAAGCGCAGACGCAGGCGCCCTGCTCGCCCTGCCAGGCCCGCTCTGAACAAGGACCCTCGCTCCTCCAATCCCTTTGAATGTCTCCACACTCTTTCAGAAGAAGCCGAGACCAGCAACCCCCCTGACAGCTCTGTTACCCCCGTCGATCCCCCTCTCGTGCCTTCACACCCTTCTCCTGCTATCCCGCTCACTCCTGCTAGTGAGTCTACCCTTCCAAGTCCGTCGCAGGCATCCCTCTCGATCAAATGTGCCCCTCTAGCTCGTCCCTGGGCCAAGGAGGTGGAGGAGGAGGATGCTGCTCAGTTTCTTGACTGCGCGGAGGACCTTGGATCCCCGCACCCTCTCCTTGTTGACCCCGTGATTGACCCCGTGCTTGATACTTCTCTCTGTGTGGTTAACCACAGTAGCCACTCGATCCCGACTGTCTCTCTCCCGGCTTCTCGAGCTCTCTTTAATCCTAATTCTCCGCCCGAAATCTCCTCCTACACTCTTGAGGAGATCGTCCACCATCAAGGTCCCCCACACTCTGATTTTACTCTTGTTTCCACCTCCTCTGTTGGGGAAGACCCTGACCTCTACGGGCGCCGTGCTGAGTCATGTGATGGTCGAGACTTGGATCAGGACATCCACGACACTGATATGTCCAACCAAGTCAATAAACGCCTAACTGAATCGGGAGACTTTCAACCGAAGAAGAATAGGCGTAGAGCTAGGTCCCCTCGACTCAGATCGAGATCTCCTACTGCTCGTTCCTCATGAATTGCCTCCTATGGAATATCAGGGGACTAGGTAACACTAAGTCCCTCCAGAGGCTCCACACCTTAGTGGATCGCCACCGTGTCAACATTTTGGCCATCTTCGAACCCATGACTGTCTTGGATCATCGTTTCATGACCTCGCAGTTAGGGTTCCACCAGGTCATTTCCAACTCCAATAATAAGATCTGGGTCTTCTCGTCGGAGGACGTCAAGGTCGAGCGCCTGCTTGATCACGACCAGTTCCTCCACCTCCGCGTCTCCGCTGCCTTTCTCCCGGCAGATGTCTTCTACTCCTTTGTCTATGCCAAGTGCGACCACATAGAGCGCCGTCACCTTTGGGATTCTCTCATACAGGCTAAGCCAGCCAGTGGCCCCTGGCTTGTGGGTGGCGACTTCAATGTCGTGAGGGATGCTTCCGAGTGCCTTGGCACCTCTGGAGGCCGATCCCTCCCTATGGAGGAATTCAACGACTTCATCCTCCAGTCAGGATTAGTCGATGCCGGGTTTGAAGGGTCCTCGTTCACTTGGACCAATAAAACCATTTGGAAAAGACTCGACAGAGTCTTCGTTTCAGTAGACTGGGGAGATCACTTCAATTCCATCCGAATCCAACACCTCCCTCGCACAGTCTCTGATCACTGTCCCCTCCTGGCCTCTGCTCCGATTTTCGCTCGTGGACCTAGCTCTTTTAGGTTCCAAAGCATGTGGATTCGCCACCATGGCTTTCTCCAAACCGTCAGGCTTAATTGGCACTTGCCGTGCCACCTGACTGGTATGCTCCGCCTCTTTGCCAAACTGAAAAGACTTAAAAACCACCTGAAATGGTGGAATCGAGATGTTTTTGGCAACATCTTTGACAAAATCAATGAGGCGGAGAAGTTGGTGCGACTCGCGGAGGTGGCCTGCGAGAATAACCCCAGCGATCTCTCCTGGCAAAGCCTATCCAAGTGTAACGCGGATTTGGCTAATGTCACGGCTATGGAGGCCGATTTTTGGAAGCAAAAAGCCGCGTGCAATTGGCTTGAAGATGGGGAGAGGAACACTAAGCTCTTCCACAATATGGTTAAGAAAAAGCACGTGGCCAACAAAATCTTCAGGATCTGGGACAATGGGACTTGTCTCACGTCTCCAGAGCTTATCCGGCAATCTGGGGCTGCTTTCTTTGAAAATCTCCTCACTGGGGACCCCTTTGTGCTTGACCGCCCAGACTTCTCTGACTTCCCGTCTATCATCTCGCAATCTGAGAACCACAGTATGGTCGCCACCCCCACCTTGGAGGAGGTGCGCGCTGTGGTTTTCTCCATTTCTAGAGACAGTGTGGCTGGCCCCGACGGGTACTCCTCGCTTTTCTATCAGCACTGCTGGGATATTGTTCAGCAGGACGTCTTTGATGCAGTCCGTGATTTTTTTCATGGCTCCCCGATCCCTCAGAGTTTCACCGCCACCACGATCACTTTGATTCCCAAAGTGGCGGGCGCACATGCGTGGACGGACTTCCGCCCCATTAGCCTGTGCAATGTCTCGAACAAAATCATCTCTAAGCTCTTGTATTCGAGGTTGAAGACTGTTGTCGGAGACCTTATCTCTCAGAATCAGAGTGGTTTTGTTCCGGGTAGACTGATCTCGGATAACATTCTCCTGGCCCAGGAGCTTACTCATAGTCTGAACCTCCCCTCCCGGGGAGGTAATGTTATCTTGAAACTGGACATGGCCAAGGCCTACGATAGGGTCCAGTGGCCGTTCCTCCTGGATGTACTCCGGAAGTTCGGTTTCTCTGAGCAGGTGGTGGCGATGGTGTCGACTTGCATTTCCCTCTGCAAGTTCTCCGTCAATATCAATGGGACCCCTGCTGGTTTCTTTAGCTCGACCAGGGGGCTTCGCCAGGGCGACCCCCTGTCCCCTCTCCTCTTTGTTCTTGGGGCCGAATATCTCTCGCGGGGTCTGAACCGTCTGTTCTACCAGCACCCCGAGCTTCGCTTCCGTTCGGGATGTGATCTCATGATCTCCCACCTTGCATATGCTGACGACGTCATCATTTTCGCAAATGGTGGCACCCGCGGGATGAAGCGCATCAAAGATTTCTTGGGGCACTTCGAGAACTGCTCTGGCCAGCTGGTCAATGTGGTTAAGAGTGCCGTCATTCTGCCCCCGAGATGCCCGGAGCGCCTCCGCTCCCGCATCCTGCGCATCACTGGGTTTGCTGAGGGGCACCTCCCTATGAAGTACCTGGGCGCACCGTTATTCCGGGGGCACAGGAAATGCGTGCTGTTCGAGCCCCTCCTGCTTCAGATCAGGAAAAAACTCGAGGGATGGGAGACTCGTACTCTCTCTCCAGGGAGTCGCATGACTCTTCTCAGAAGCGTCCTCCTCTCGATCCCGATTTATCTGTTTCAGGTGGTCCAACCACCTCTGGCTATCATGGAGAGGATTGAGCTGATCTTCAATGGCTTCCTGTGGGGCTCTCGCCCGCAGGAGAAGAAATGGCACTGGGCCCGGTGGTCCCGTGCGTGCCTCCCGACCTTAGAAGGAGGTCTGGGCTTCCGCAGGTTGAAAGACCTTGTGGATAGCTTCTCTATTAAGTTGTGGTACAGATTCAGACAGGGATCTTCCCTCTGGGCGAAGTTCCTGCTGCAGAAGTACTGCAAGACTATGCACCCAGCCCGTGTCCCCTGTCGTGGGTTCATCTCCCCTTCTTGGCGGCGCCTCTTACAGATTCGGCCCCGCGCTGAGCCTGGCATTCGCTGGAGAATTGGTCACGGAGACTTATCATTCTGGGATGATATCTGGATTGGTGATACCCCTCTGTCCGATCAGAGGGAGGTTAGAGGGAACCGTGAGGCCCGCGTTTCTAGTTTCTTGGTGGAGGGGGCCTGGGACTTCGATCGTCTTTGCTCTGTTGTTGCCCCCTCCGTTGCGGAGGCTATCACTTTGGTCCCCATTCTTATGGGTGAGCCGGATTCTGCCTGTTGGATTCATAGCTCGGACGGGGTTTTCTCGACGAAATCAGCTTGGGAGCTGGTTCGTCAACGTGGCCCTACGTCTGATATCTTATCCCCTGCTGGGGCAGGTGGATGAGACCCACCATGTCTTTCTTCTTCTGGAGACTCTGGCATCGGTGGCTCCCGATCGATGAGATTCTTCAGCGGCGCGGGGTGGCTCTTGCTTCCAAGTGTCAGTGTTGTGCTTTGTCGGAGACATTCACGCACATCTTCCTTGACAGCCCCGTTGCCCGTCATGTTTGGCACTTTTTCGGTGCCGTTTTCCGCATTAAAATTCCCCTGACTGGGGATCTCAAGTTGTTCCTCTGCTCTTGGAAGAGGACTCTAGACTGGACTCCGGGGGGCCACGTGAAGGAATTCCTGCCCTTCATCGTTCTTTGGTTCCTCTGGACAGCTCGCAACGATGCGAAGCACCGTCACTTACCCATATCTGGGGAGACGGTCAAGCATCAGGTTTTATCCTATCTTCGTCTTGCTCACTCCGCCTCCATTGTTAAGCCCAGGCACTGGCTGGGTTCACTTCAGGTGGCGAGACAGATAGGCATTTCGGTCGGTCTTCGGCGCATGCTGAAGATGACCATTGTTCGATGGCTCAGACCTCCTCCTGGGGTCTTCAAGCTCAACATTGATGGTAGCTCGAGAGGTAACCCCGGGGAGTCTACTGTTGGAGGGGTTGCTCGTGATGCTTCGGGGCAGGTACTTTTTTCATTCAGCGAGTTCATCGGAGTCGGGACCAACATCAGGGCGGAGCTGTGGGCTGCTTGGAGAGGACTCCTTCATTGTTCTGACCTTAGCCTTTTTCCCCTTTGGATTGAGACCGATTCCCAGATTTCCATCCAGATCCTCCGTTCTCGTAGGTGTCAGTGGGCTCTTGACCTTATTGTCTCTAGGATTCGCTGTCTTATGCGGGGGCGTGCTATTCATATTTCTCATATTTACCGGGAGGGTAACTCAGTGGCGGATGCTTTAGCGACCGAGGCCCACACTTCTCGGCGATACACTTTCACGCCAGGGCCGGCTCTCCCCAGACATATCTCGATTCTTGCTCGCTCAGACCACTCTGGGCTGCCGTACTTGCGTTCCAGGTTTTCTTAAAAAAAAAAAAAAAAAAAAAAAAATCAAAATCGGCCAAAAAAAAAAAAAAAAAAAAATTGCTCTCTAGTTTCCTCTGTTTTCTCTTGTGGGTGTGTGTGTGGTTCCTCTCGCGTGCGTGCATGCGTCTGTGTGTGCGCGTTCGTTTGGGTTTGAGTGAGTGCGTCTGTGTGTGTGCGTGCGGGCATTTGCGAGTAGTCGCTTGTGTGCGTGCGTTTGGGTGTGTTTGGTCACTAGGCGTGCGTGTGTGAGCTCTTGTTCGCGTTGGTGTTCGTGTGTGTGCGAGCGTCCATGTACATGCGTGAACGCGCCCTTGTGTGCGTGTGCGTGTGAGTCCTTGTTTGCGTGGGTGTTCGTGTGAGTGCGAGCGTCCGTTTGTGTGCGTGAGCGCCCTTGTGTCAGTGAGTTGTGTGTGTGTTTGTCCCTCGGTTCATATTTGCCAGTTAGTCTTTCGGCGGGTCAGCCGCCTCAGACCTTGTCTTGTTGCTGGATTTTGAGCGTCCCCCACTAGCGGGTCCTAGACGCCAGACGCACTCGTTGAGGAGGACGGCTTTGCCTCCAGGGCGGGACCAAACGCCCATTGCCATATTCACGAGGTTTAGGAGTGTTACCCATTTGGACACATGTATGCTGGAGATTTAGATGCTTGCTTTCAGCGCATTGGCTCGCCACTGTAGCTTTCCACTTACCCGGGAGTTCTGGCGGGATCATACGCCTTCCTTGCATCAGTTTAGTCTATGATTATATATCTCATCACGGTTTTAGGTTGTCACTCTGCTTTCTCTAGGTGACCCTTTTATTTTCTGTTTGTTATTTGCGTTCTATTGATGACAGATGCGTTTATCCTTTTGAGGAGGTCTTGGTCTAGTCCCCCTTCTCACTTAGGTTTTCTTTTCTTTGTACGGACGATATTTTTATGTTTCAGTTATTTACAGGTAGGGGTCTGCCAAACCCCCCGCCACTAAGGCGGTTTTTTTTTTTTTAAAAAAAAAAAAAAAAAAACCCTAAACCCTAAACCCTAAACCCTAACCCCAACCCCTTAACCCTAAACCCCTAACCCATAAACCCTAAACCCCCCCCCGCATCCGGCGGTGTTTTCCGGAAAAAAAAAAAAAAAAAAAAAAAAAAACCCTGAACCCTTAACCCTAAACCCCAAACCCCAAAAACCCTGAACCCTATACCCTGAACCCGAAACCCTGAACCCGAAACCCGAAACCCTAAACCCCTAAACCCTAAAACCCATTTTGCCCCAAAAAATTTTCTCGGAAAAAACACACACTAAAAGGTGCGAAAACACACACTAAATTCGACACTATTCACGCCTCTCGACCGCCATGCTTCCGCCGCCGGATCCCGGCCGGCCACCACCACCACTTGAACTGCCGTCCTCCGGCGACTCTACATGCAAAATTTCAGAACATTTGGAGTCCGGAAACCCCTTCAATTTCACGTCTGAAAAAACACGATTTCCGTCCAAAATTTCGCCGGTGCCGTGTACCGCTCCTCCCGGCGCCGGACTTACATCATTGGAATCGTCTCTGATAGACGGTTCGATTGGTCCAAGCCCCACCCTCAACAAGTCCGTAAATCACCCAGAATCGACGTTCAAAGTGACGCCGTCACTGTTCCTCCCATCGCCGGAATTCCTTGCTTCGATTCCGGCCGACTCCGACCACGGTTGTAAAAATGGGCTCCCGATCTTGAATGCCCACTCAGAGACGAAGCCAATGCCACCGGAATCAGCCCCAACGGTGTTCTCCTCCGGTCGCAATTTCAGATCTACGCCGGGAGTTTCAGATGTGCAGTTTCCGTCCATTTCAATCTCGAATTCCGGCGTCGTCCCGGCGAATTTGTTCAATTCCACCTACGATCCTCTTCGTCCAGACATGGGTAAAATTTCCCTACCTTCAATTTCTGCAAAATCCATCGGAGGTGAAAACGCCCAAATTTCGATTTCATCTCAATTTCCGGCTACTGTTCACTCCGGTTTGATCCCTCCGCCGTCCGGTTCTGCTCCGGTTGGTACCGGTTCTGTGTTCTTCTCGCCGGCGCCGTTCTATGGTGGTATCTCGACCGGAAAGTCAACGGTCAACAGTCAACGGTCAATGGTCAATGGTCAACGGTCTGCGGTCAACAGTCAACGGTCAAACCCGAGATCGCCGAATGTTTCTCCGGTTAATCTAGGTACTTCTTCGGGTTTTTCTGGCCCCACTGCTACTATTACACCACCACTGTCTTTTCGCGATGTTTTGGCCCCGTCGTCCTCTCGGACGACAAAGAACAGTTTCGAGGATGTTCTTGGGTCAATAAATGAAATGCCTGCGCCGTCTTTCAAGGACGGTAAGCCGGGCATTCACTTCTCGGATGAGATCATCTCATCTTTATTTGCACCTTTTAAGTTTGCTTTGATCGGTAAAATTTCTGGCAATCGATCGATTGTGCCCAATCATGCCATATCTACGGCTTTTGCCAATTTCGGGTTTGCACGACCGTATACCTTGAAATTCTTGCCACGGGGATTTCTTGTGATTGTTCTTTCTTGTGAGGAGGACTATGCCCGTCTCTGGACTAGGGGCAGTCTGTTTATGGGACCTCTCGGGATCCGTTTTCTCCAAATGGACCCCGGAATTCAATCTACAGGAAGAATCTCCCATCGCCCCTTGTTTGGGTGCGTCTTCCCGGGTTTGCCCATTCACCTGTTTAACAAGAAAAGTCTTTTTGCCCTTGCTAAGATTTTGGGCAACCCGGTGAAAATGGATGACTTTACTGCTGACTCCTCTCGGAGTCGCTTTTGCTCGAGTCTGTGTGGAGTTGAATGTGTTGGAACCACCCTGTTCAAGCAAATTTGGGTGGGCTGGGGTGATCATACCCAGGAGATTGATGTTGTTTATGAGAAAATACCCTGGGTATTGCTTGGATTGCAAGATGTTGGGTCCATTCGACCGACGTTTGCTATTCTCATGGTAAAATCCTAAACCTGCTCGATCCAGCCTGCTGATCGAGAGCCTCCTCAGCCAGAGGCGCCCTCCTGCTCAGGCACCTCCTGAGGGTGCAGCCTCTGTCATTGTCCCGGGACCACAGCCCCAGCTTCATGTCAATGGCCATGGTCCCCGACGTAGACAGAGACGGAGGCCTGTTCGTCAGGCTCTCCCGAGGGATGATCCCTCTTGCTTCGAACTCTTTGGAGTTCTTTCCCATTTGCAGGAGACAGAGGTAGGCTCTGAGGAGCTTGGATTAGGTGTTCCTGATCCCTCTGTCGGTTTGAGTTCTCATCAGGAGGCCCCTATTTCTGACCGCCCTGAGGTCACGGTGGCTGAGGACGATGAGAGTGTTCCTTTTGTCGGACTGCGTGGATGACCTTGGATCTCCACGCCCGGATGTGGTGACTGTGTTTGTCCCCCGGAGGTTTGTATTGAAAATCATAGCAGTCACTCGGTCCCATCCTTTCCTGCATCTCCCTGCTGATGCCACTTCTATGCTGGACGAGTTGATTGCTCGACAGGGACCCCCTATTCTTGAGATGATCCCCAGTCACATGTCGGCTGATGATCCTGATCAGGATTTTGATCGACATTCTGTGTCTGGAGTTAGCTGTGGGTCTGAGTGTAGTATTCTGGACACTGACATGTCCAATCCCAGAAAAAGACCTCAGGATGATGGTCGGCGATCGCGTAAAAAGCGATCTGGATCCTTCTTCCACCCGTTCCCCATGAATTGCTTAATCTGGAATATCCGGGGACTTCGAGGATCGGAGTCCCAGCAGAGGCTTCATGCCTTTGTGAAGGAGAAACAGATTAAGGTTTTGGCTATTTTGGAGCCCATGATTGATCTGGATCCGAGATTCATGACTCGCCGTTTGGGGTTTTCTGGAGTCATCTCTAATCTCTCCGATCATATCTGGGTATTTTTTGCTGCTGATGTGAGGGCGGAGTGTGTTTTTGATCATGCTCAGTTCCTTCACATCAGAGTCTCTGCCTCTTTCCTTACCGACAGAGATATTTTGTTCTTTTGTCTATGCTAGATGTGATTATGTTCAGCGTAGGGATCTTTGGGCTTCTTTGCTTTTGGTTAAGCCTGTTTTGGGTCCCTGGCTGGTTGGGGGCGACTTTAATGTCGTCAGGGATGCGTCTGAGTGCTTGGGCTCCCGTGGTGGTAGGATGCTACCCATGGAGGAGTTCAACACTTTTATTCTTGATTCTGGCCTGATCGATGCTGGTTTTGAGGGGTCTTCGTTCACTTGGACGAATAAGACCATTTGGAAGCGGTTGGACAGGGTCTTGGTTTCTGTTGATTGGGGAGATCATTTCAACTTGATTCGGGTTGAACATCTCGCTCGTACTGTCTCGGATCACTGTCCGCTTTTGGTTACCGCTCCTGTTTTTGCCCGTGGGCCGAGCTCGTTTCGCTTCCAGCGAATGTGGGTTAGGCACCATGGTTTTTTGCAGACTGTGAGGCTTAATTGGAATCTGCCATTGCAGTCTGAGCGGCATGCCTCGGCTTTTTGCCAAGATGAAGCGTCTCAAGCATCACCTCCGGTGGTGGAATCGGGATGTTTTTGGTAACATCTTTGATAGACTCACTGAGGCTGAGAGGGCTGTTCGTTCAGCCTGAGGACTGTCTGTGAGGCCGACCCTTCTGACGCGAATTGGACTTTGCCTGTCCGATCGCAATGAGGATCTGGCCTGTATCACCGCCATGGAGGCGGATTTTTGGAAACAGAAAGCGGCTTGTCATTGGCTTGAGGATGGTGAGCGGAACACCAAACTCTTCCATAACTATGGTGAGGAAAAAGCGTGTGGCGAATAAGATTTTCCGCATTTGGGAGAATGGGGTTTGCCTGACATCTCAGGATTTGATTCAGCAGTCGGGAGCCTTGTTTTTCCAGGATCTTCTTACCGGGGAGCCCTCTGCGATCGATTGCCCTGATTTTTCGGATTTTCTCTCGGTCATCTCTGCTGTGGATAATGATGGTATTGCTGCGATTCCCTCTTTGGAGGAGGTCCGCGCGACTGTCTTCTCCTATCCACCCTGATACCGTTGCTGGCCCTGATGGCTTCTCTTCGGCGTTCTTTCAGCATTGCTGGGAGATTGTCCATCAGGATGTTTTTGGTACTGTTCTTGATTTTTTCCAGGGTTCTCCTATGCCTCAGGGCTTTACCGCCACCACGATCACTCTGATTCCCAAAGTCGAGGGTGCACGAGCTTGGTCGGACTTCCGTCCGATCAGTCTGTGCAATGTCACGAACAAAATCATCTCGAAGCTGTTGTACTCTCGGTTGAGGGATGTGGTGGAGAGACTTGTTTCCCCGAATCAGAGTGGCTTCGTTCCGGGTCGGATGATCTCTGATAATATTCTCCTTGCCCAGGAGCTCACTCACAGCATTACTCTCCCCACTCGTGGTGGTAATGTCATCTTGAAGTTGGATATGGCCAAGGCCTATGATAGAGTCCAGTGGCATTTCCTCTTTGACGTTTTGAGACATTTTGGTTTTTCCGAGCGTGTTGTGGCTTTGGTCTCGGCCTGTATTTCTCATTGTCATTTCTCCTGTGAACATTAATGGATCTCTATCGGGGTTTTTTGGTTCCACCAGAGGCCTCCGGCAGGGTGATCCATTGTCTCCCCTTCTCTTCATTTTGGGGGCGGAATATCTTTCTCGTGGCCTTGACCGCCTCTACCTGCAGCATCCTGCGCTGAGGTACCGTTCTGATTGTGATTTTTTGATTTCCCATCTGGCTTATGCTGATGACGTCATTATTTTTGCCAGTGGTGGGTCTCGTGGTATGCAGCGCCTTGTCGATTTTCTGCATCACTACGAGAACTGTTCGGGCCAGCGTGTGAATGCTGCCAAGAGTTCTTTGATTTTGCCTCCGAGGTGCTCTGGGCGCCTCCGCTCCCGGCTTTTGCGCATCACCGGTTTCGCCGAGGGTCATCTGCCCCTCAAGTACCTCGGAGTTCCCCATTATCGGGGTAATCGCACGTGCTCCCTTTTTGAGCCCCTCCTACAGTCTGTTCGTAGGAAGTTAGAGGGTTGGGAGATTCGGACCCTCTCCCCGGGTAGCCGCATGACCCTGATACGTAGCGTGCTCCTCTCCATGCCGATTTATCTGTTTCAGGTGGTTCAGCCACCTCTGGCTGTCATGGAGAAGCTTGAGCGGGTGTTTAATGCCTTCCTCTGGGGGTCGAGGCCCTTGGAAAGGAATTGGCACTGGGCCAGGTGGTCCCGGGCTTGCCTCCCCGTGCTTGAGGGGGGCCTTGGATTCCGCAGATTGAAAGATCTCGTGGAATGTTTTTCTATAAAATTATGGTTCAGATTTCGGCAGGGCTCCTCTCTATGGGCGAGATTCCTTTTCCGGAAGTATTGCCGGCTGGATGCTCCTGCCTGTGTCCCCGCCCGTGGTTCTATATCCCCCATTTGGCGACGTCTCCTTAGGATCCGCCCTCGTGCGGAGCCTGGCATTCGCTGGCGTGTTGGTCTTGGAGATGTTTCCTTTTGGGATGACACTTGGTTTGGGGACGTTCCTTTGTCCTCCCGGTATGTGGTCCATGGGGGCCGTGATGTTCGGGTCTCTCATTTTCTGTCTGAGGGGTCCTGGGATTTTGATCGCCTTTGTGCGGTTGTTGCTCCTTCGGTTGCCGAGGCGATTGTTTTGATTCCTGTTCTTTCGGGAGACCCTGATCTGGCACGATGGATCCATAGCTCCGATGGTGCTTTCTCCGTGAGATCTGCTTGGGAGCTGATCCGTCAGCGTGCTCCGTCTTCTGATATATTCCGTCAGTGTTGGGGGAGTTGGTTGAGGCCTACCATGTCGTTCTTCCTCTGGAGATTCTGGCATCAGTGGCTCCCAGTTGATGAGGTGCTCCAGCGCCGGGGTTTTGCGTTAGCCTCGAGATGTCAGTGTTGTGATATGTCTGAGACATTCACACACATATTCATTCGCAGCCCGGTTGCTCGGTCTGTCTGGCACTTCTTTGGCGCCGTGTTTCGGGTTCATATTCCCGACACTGAGGATTTCAGTTTGTTCCTCAGTGCGTGGAAGAGAGCTTTGGTCTAGTCCCGGGGGGGCCATGTGCGGGAGTTTCTCCCCTGCATAGTTCTGTGGTGCCTCTGGACTGCGCGGAACGATGCTAAGCACCGTCATCTCCCTGTTTCTGGGGAGACGGTGAAGTACCAGATTTTGTCTTACCTGCGTCTCGCCCACTCTGCGCGTACTGTCAAGCCCAGACATTGGCTGGTTGTGTTTCATGTGGCGAGATCAATGGGTATTTCGGTTGCTCTCCACAGATTACATAGGACGGCGATTGTTCGCTGGCTGCGACCGCCGTCCGGGTGCTTCAAGCTTAATGTGGATGGGAGCTCGCGTGGTTTATCTGGGGACTCCTGCTGCTGGTGGCGTTGTTCGGGATGATTCCGGGAGGGTTGTGCTCTCATTCAGCGAGTTCATTGGAGCTGGGTCTTCTCTCCGGGCTGAGCTTTGGGCGGTTTGGAGGGGTCTTCTCCTTTGTTCGATCATTCTTTTTTCCTCTATGGATTGAGCTTGATTCTCTGACTTCTATTCAGCTCATTCGTTCCCGTCGATGTTGCTGGGGTCTTGATCACATTGTTTCCAGGATTCTGGTCCTTTTGAGGGGGCGGTCTGTTCATATTTTGCATATATTCCGGGAGGGTAATTCGGTGGCGGATGCTTTGGCGGCGAGGGCCCATGACCTTAGGCACTTTACCTTAGAGTTAGGTCCTTCCCTACCTAGGCACATTTCCATACTTGCTCGCTCGGATACCTCCGGGCTTCCCTACCTGAGATATAGATGTTCTTAGCTGTTTGCAGCCCTTCCCTTCTCTTGGATCCATTTCTTTTGCCTCTCTATATGTATATGTATATTTTTTCTTTGCAGGTACTGTTAGTTAGGGGGTTTCTCTTTTCCCCTGTTCTGCCAGACTGGTGTGAGTGGGCTCAGACACTCGCACACTACATGTTTGGTCTCCTCGGGATTAGGTGGGCTCTTGCACTCTCCCTATTGGTGCTTTTCTTTGGCCCTCTCATATTCCCTGGAGCGCTATTTCTGTTTGTGCTTCTCTTGGGTCCATTCCTGGACCCCGGCGGGCGTTACTGCAGGCTTCTCCTTGCCCGACGACTTCGCTCTTTTACTGCCGACTGTTATGGATGGCTCTGGTGATCTTTTCATGGGTTTCATTTCCGGGATCTCCTTCATGTTGGGGCTTCGTAGGTATATACTTTGTGCGGGAATTGGGGCTCTGGATGTTCTCTATTGTTGTTTCTTTTATTCGTCACAGTGTGGATTCATGATTTTCCTGGCCATTTGATTTATGAGCTTGCCGTCGCATTCTCTTCTTGGTCTGGGACTTCATGATTTGAGCTGGATTCGGTCTATTTGGTGCTTCGACTGTTATGATTGGACTTCAGCTGATACTCTCTTCATGGGATCCGCACAGTTGATCGTACAGTATCATTTGACTTTTCAGTTTGTATTACATTGCGCATGCTCGATATGGTTCATGTGGTCTTTTGCACCTACTTTTGAGCTGGATCATTACTGTTTACATATGTTTCGATTTGTTTTCATGTTTCTAGCGCTGCCCTTAGGTGTTCTGTTTTATTATGCATCTCACTTAGGGATTTGCTTTTGGCTCGTGTATTTGCCCCCCTAGGTCTTTGTTTTTTATGTTCTGTATGACTAGCCTTTAGAGAGCTTTGGTTTCATCCTCCTCTCTTAAGGTGTTATCTTGTATTGTTGTTTTGATGGTAAAAAAAAAAAAAAACCCTAAACCCTAAACCCTCAACCCTCAACCCTCAACCCGGAACCCGGAACCCGGAACCCGGAACCCTGAACCCTGAACCCTGAACCCTAAACCCTAAACCCTCAACCCTAAACCCGGAACCCGGAACCCGGAACCCTAACCCCTTAACCCCTAAACCCCTAAACCCTAAACCCCAACCCTAAACCCTAAACCCTAAACCCTAAACCCTATTACTATTTATTCCAGCTTTTATTCCCGAGTTCAATTCTCGGAATGCCCCTCTGTTTTCGGCTGCTTCTTGTTCTACTGATTCTAGCCCTAGGCCCCCAAAAAATTTTCTCTGTAAAAACACACACTAAAAGGTGCGAAAAAACACACTAAATTCGTCACTATTCACGCCCACTTGCCTCCATGCTTCCGCCGCCGGATCCCGGCCGGCCACCACCCACAATCGAACCGCCTTCACCTGCCGACCAACATAATCAAATATCAACTCCATCGGAAAACGTTTGCCCCGTCAATTTCATGCCAGAAAATACGCTAATTCCGGCCAAAAATTCGTCTCCGGCGAAGGCAACCCCGTTTTTTACAAATGAGGTACCGTTGGATTCGTCTCCTCAAGGCGAATCTACTGTAAAAATTTCAAGCCATTCGGAGTTGATTTGCCCTCCCGATTCTACAGTTCAAGTCTCGCCTGTACTGTTCACTGCGCAGGCGGAGGGTATTTCGTCGATTCCGGCCGACTCCCGCCGTTCCAGCTGCAATCAAGCCCCGATTCGCACTACCCACTCTGAGTCGCACAAAACGCCCCAAGTCCCAACCCCAATACCGGCCGTGTCCGGCCTTAATTTCAGATCTAATGCTGCGCCACCCACTGCGCCAACGCCGCCGGCTTTCAATTCAAATTACTCCGGTGGCTCTCCTCCGTTTTTCAATTCATTTTCACACATGACTCACAATTTCATGGGTAACATTTCTGTGTCCTCAATTTCGGATTGAGTGCCCCGATCGAAAACGCCCAATACCCACCCCTCCATCCGAGTTCGTCACCGAGTCAAGGCCGATTCACCTCTGATTTGACCGAGTCTCCTGGTCACATGCCCCAATTCGTCTTCTCCTCCACCTCGCCGGCCCACGGCTGTGCTCCGATAGTCCCCTGCCGAGTCAACCCAGCCACTCGACCGAGTCAACCCGCCCTGGTCAACTCAGCCCTTAACTCGGCAGCTATGCCCCCAGGTACGAGCCATTCTACTCCTACTGTATCTTTTCGTGATGCTTTGACTCCCCCTTCACCTAGATCCAGGAAAAAAAGTTTCGAGGATATCCGTCACTCGATGGTATATCTTCCGGAACCATCTCTTTTAAATGGCAAATTAGGAATCAAATTCCCGGACCAATTTATCTCTGATTTAATTGAGCCTTTTAAATTTGCATTGGTGGGGAAAATTTCTGGTAATCGATCTCTTGTCACCAATGCTCATATAACTTCAGCTTTCTCCAAAACGGGTTTCACCAGGGATTATAAGTTGAACTTTCTGCCCAAGGGCTTCTTAATAATAACACTTTCTTGTGAATCAGACTATGCGCTCCTTTGGTCTAAGAGTGTGATGTTGGTGGGACCTCTCGGCATACGCTTTTCCAAATGGACGCCTGAGTTCAGACTTCAGGCCGAATCACCTATTGCCCCAGTCTGGGTTCGTTTTCCTGAATTACCCTTACACCTCTACAATAAAAAGAGCCTCTATGCACTTGCCAAACTGGTGGGGAACCCGATTAAGATAGATGACTTCACTGCTGAGGTGTCTCGTGGTGCCTTTGCCCGTGTTTGTGTGGAACTCAATGTCCTAGAACCCCGTAGGGACCAAATTTGGGTTGGATGGGGCGACTTCTCGCAAGAAATTAATGTGGTTTATGAAAGAATCCCAGCTTACTGTACAGATTGCAAGATGTTAGGACACTCCTCGAGCGTTTGTTACTCCAATGGGAAGAACCCCAAGCCGGCTCGTCCCAAGCCTTTCCCCACTGAGTCTCCTTCGGCCCATTTCCCCTCTCATACTAATCATATGCCGTCTGATGGCCTCCTCCCCACCCAACACGCCTCTCCTTTGAACCCCCAGCCCCAAGCGGGTGCTGCTATTTGGGGCCCTCGTCGCAGGAACAGGCGGCCGGCCCATCCTGGCCCTAATATCAAAGCTCCCACTCACTCCAATGCCTTCGAAGTTCTTCGGAACCTAGAAGAGGATGGGCCTTCTGCACCCACCCCCCAGATTCAGGTCCCTCCTATACCCGCTCTGGCCTCTCCTGATCTGGACCCGCACGTCATTGTGGCTTCCTCTGCTTCCCCGCTCACTACTGTCGGTGAGCCTCATCTTGTCGGTCATACACAGCCATCCCTCTCGGTTAAATGTGCCCCTCTAGCTCTTCAACGGGCCAAGGAGGTGGAGGAGGAGGATGCTGCTCACTATGTCGACTGTGTGGAGGATCTTGGTTCCCCGCACCCCCTCCCTCTTGATCCTGCGACTGTCCCTGGCCTTTGTGTGGCCAATCACAGTAGTCATTCGGTCCCTACTGTCTCCATCACTGACCCGCGAGCTCTCTTTAATCCTAATTCCCCTCCGGAGGTCTCTTCCCAGTCGTTAGCGGAGCTTGTCCGTAGCCAGGGTGCCCCCCATTCTGATCCCCATTCTTTCATTTCCCCCTCGATTGGGGATGACTCGCTCTTTCATGGCCGTCGAGCTGAATCCTGTGATGGGACTGACCTTGACGGTGAGATCCGGGACACTGATATGTCCCAAGTTAATAAGCGCCTCACTGATTCGGGTGACTTCCAACCGAAAAAGAACAGGCGCAGAGCCAGGTCCCCTCGGCGTCGGACGAGGTCCCCCTCTGCTTGTTCCCCATGAATTGTCTCATTTGGAACATCAGGGGTCTCCGGAACACGAAATCTGAACAGAGGCTTCATGCCTTAATTCAGCTTAAGCGTGTTCAGATCCTAGCCATTCTTGAACCTATGTCTGTCCTTGACCCTAGTTCCATGACTAGGCGATTAGGCTTTCACGGTGTTGTCTCTAATGTTTCTAATCAGATTTGGGTCTTCTTCTCCGAGGGTGTGACGGTCGAGCTCGTGGTTGACCATGAGCAATTCCTCCACCTCAAACTTTCTGCCCCTTTTCTTCCTTCTGATGTATTTTGCTCCTTCGTTTATGCTAAGTGCGACTACATTGAGCGGCGCCACCTTTGGGATTCTTTCATCCAAGTGAAGCCCGCTAGTGGTCCCTGGCTCGTGGGAGGCGATTTCAATGTCGGTCGGGAGTCCTCGGAGTGTCTTGGCTCCTCCGGTGGACGACTCCTCCCCATGGATGAGTTTAATTCCTTTATCCTTGACTCTGGTCTCATCGACGCTGGTTTTGAAGGCTCCTCGTTCACTTGGACCAACAAAACCATTTGGAAGCGTCTGGATAGAGTCCTTGTCTCTGCGGGTTGGTGTGATCTCTTTCACTCTATCAGAGTGGAACACCTCCCCCGTTCTGTCTCTGATCACAGTCCTCTGTTCGTGTCTGCCCACCCTCTGTCCCGTGGCCCCTGTTCCTTTCGTTTCCAGAGTATGTGGACCCGGCACCATGGGTT
Organism: Primulina eburnea; assembly: GCF_022965805.1. NCBI lineage: Eukaryota > Viridiplantae > Streptophyta > Magnoliopsida > Lamiales > Gesneriaceae > Primulina > Primulina eburnea. The sequence goes on along the minus strand of NC_133103.1, from coordinate 53,518,660 downwards.
CCTTCAGACAGTTAGGCTTAACTGGAACCTGCCCTGTCATGGGGCAGGCATGCCCCGGTTATTTGCCAAACTGAAGCGCCTCAAGAATCACCTCAAGTGGTGGAATCGAGATGTCTTTGGGAATATCTTTGATAACATCATTCAGGCCGAGAAAGCGGTCAAATTAGCTGAGGCTGCTTGTGAGACTAATCCCTCCACCCTACACTGGTCCCGGCTTTCTGAATGTAATGCTCAGCTTGCCGAAACCATAGCAATGGAGGAAGACTTCTGGAAACAAAAAGCTGCTTGCAAGTGGCTTGAGGATGGTGAGAGAAACACCAAACTCTTCCACAATATGGTTAAGAAGAAGCGTGTCACGAATAAAATCTTTCGTATCTGGGACAATGGGACTTGTCTCACTTCCCCAGCCCTCATCCAGCAATCGGGGGCTGCTTTCTTCGAGAACCTGCTTACTGGGGACCCCTCAGCTTGGGATCGCCCGGTCTTTCATGACTTTTCTCCGGTCATTTCTGATCTAGAGAACAACTGTCTCGTTGCCCTCCCCACTCTTGAGGAGGTTAGAGCCACTGTTTTCTCCATTCATCGAGATAGTGCGGCGGGCCCTGATGGGTATTCTTCTGCCTTCTTCCAGCATTGTTGGGAGATCATCCACCAGGATGTTTTTGCTGCTGTCCGGGATTTCTTCGGCGGCTCCCCTATGCCGCAATCCTTCACTGCCACCACCATCACCCTGATCCCAAAGGTTGAGGGCGCTCAGGCTTGGACGGACTTCCGCCCTATTAGCCTCTGCAACGTCACCAATAAGATCATTTCTAAACTTCTCTACTCGCGTCTGTCGAAGGTGGTGGGAAAACTTATTGCCCCGAACCAGAGCGGGTTTGTGCCGGGGAGAGTCATCTCTGACAATATCCTCCTAGCTCATGAGCTCACGCATAGCCTAGGTCTACCCTCTCGCGGGGGTAATGTCATCCTCAAATTGGACATGGCTAAGGCGTACGATCGGGTGCAGTGGCCTTTCCTCCTTTCTGTCCTCCGACATCTTGGCTTTTCGGAACCTGTGGTGTCTCTTGTCTCTGCTTGCATCTCTCATTGCAAATTTTCCGTCAACATCAATGGTACCCCGGCTGGTTTCTTTGCCTCCACGCGGGGTCTTCGACAGGGCGATCCTCTGTCCCCTCTCCTCTTCATCATTGGGGCTGAGTATCTTTCTCGAGGCCTGAACTCCCTTTTCCTTCGTCATCCGAGCCTTAAGTTCCGCTCCGGCTGCGACATACTCATCTCCCACCTGGCCTATGCTGATGATATCATTATCTTTGCCAACGGTGGGGCCCGCGGGATGCGTTGCATCAAAGAGTTTCTTTGGCACTACGAAAACTGCTCTGGCCAGCTGGTCAATGTAGCTAAGAGTGCGATCATCCTTCCACCCAGATCTCCTGAGCGCCTCCGCACACGCTTACTGCGTATCACTGGCTTTGCGGAAGGGCAGCTCCCTCTGAAGTATCTTGGAGTCCCTCTCTTCCGGGGGAACCGCAAGTCCACCCTCTTCGAGCCTCTTCTGATGGCCGTCAGGAAAAAACTCGAAGGGTGGGAGTCCCGCACCCTCTCTCCGGGTAGTCGTTTGACCTTGCTCCGCAGTGTTCTACTCTCTATGCCGATCTACCTTTTTCAGGTCATCCAGCCCCCCCTAGCAGTTATCGAAAAGCTTGAGCTGATTTTTAATGGTTTTCTTTGGGGTTCCCGCTCTCTCGAGAAAAAGTGGCATTGGGCACGTTGGTCTCGTGCTTGTCTTCCTACTCAGGAAGGAGGCCTTGGGTTTCGCAGGCTGAAAGACCTGGTTGACAGCTTCTCGGTCAAACTGTGGTTCCGGTTCAGACAGGGCGCCTCTCTTTGGGCGCGTTTCCTCCTGCAGAAATATTGTCGTCTTGACCATCCTGCTTCCGTCCCCCTTCGTGGCTCCGTTTCTCCCACGTGGCATCGCCTTCTTAAGATCCGGGCTCGTGCCGAGCCCGGCATTCGTTGGCGAGTCGGTTCTGGAGATGTCTCTTTTTGGGATGATATTTGGTTTGGGGATACCCCTTTATCTGACCAGAGTGTGGTTTGGGGGCCTCGTGCCGCCCGTGTTTCTAGTTTTCTTTCGGAGGGTTCCTGGGACTTCGATAGCCTCTGCTCTATCGTTCCCCCCTCCATTGCTACGGAGATCACCCTGATCCCCGTTACTGCTGGGGAGTCAGACGTGGCGCGCTGGACTCATAGTGCTGATGGTGTCTTCTCGTTGAAATCGGCCTGGGAGCTGATTCGAACGAGAGCACCTGTTTCTGACATTTTCACCCCTTTCTGGGGGAGGTGTCTTCGTCCTACCATCTCTTTCTTCCTTTGGAGGCTTTGGCATCGGTGGCTTCCGGTGGATGAGGTCCTCCAATCGTGCGGCATTTCCCTTGGGTCGAAATGTCAATGTTGCGCCATGCCGGAGACTTTCTGTCACATTTTCCTTGATGGTCCCGTTGCCCGCTCTGTGTGGCACTTCTTTGGGGCAGTTTTCCGGGTCCAGATACCCCATACCTCTGATTTCTTACTCTTCCTCAGCTCCTGGAAGAGGAATTTGGCTTGGACGCCAGGGGGCCATATGAAGGAATTTCTCCCCTTCATGATCTTGTGGTTCCTTTGGACTGCGCGTAATGATGCCAAACACCGTCGTAGGCCCATCTCTGGGGAGACGGTCAAACATCAAATCCTCTCTTATATTCGTCTCGCTCACTCGGCCTCCCTCGTCAAGCCTAAACTCTGGTTGGGCTTTTCTCAGGCGGCTGGGTTGCTTGGAGTGTCCGTCATTCTTCGGCCTGTCCTGAAGATGACGATTGTTCGCTGGCTTAGACCCCCTCCCGGGGTCTACAAGCTCAATGTTGATGGGAGCTCGAGAGGTAGCCCGGGTGATTCTTCTGTTGGCGGGGTTGTTCGGGACTCGTCGGGCCGTGTTGTCTTGTCTTTCAGCGAGTTCATCGGAGTTGGGACCAATGTTCGGGCGGAGCTGTGGGCGGTGTGGAGAGGTCTTCTACTCTGTTCTGACCTTAGCCTTTTTCCACTTTGGATCGAGACCGACTCCTTGATATCTATTCAGATCATCCGTTCTCGTCAGTGTCAGTGGCGTTTTGACCATATTGTTTCCCGTATCCACGGCCTGTTGAGAGGGCGTTCAGTTCATCTGACTCACATTTATCGGGAGGGTAACTCGGTTGCGGATGCTCTAGCGACGGTTGCCCACTCGCTTCGACGGTACAGCGTAGAGTTCAGTTCTTTCCTGCCTCGTCATATTTCGATGCTTGCCCGTTCAGACTCTACCGGGCTCCCGTACCTCAGATCGAGGTCCTCTTTTTGAAAAAAAAAAAAAAAAAAAACGGAAAAAAAAAAAAATCCGGAAAAAAAAAAAAAAAAAAAAATTCCGGGTAAAAAAAAAAAAAAAAAAACCCGGAAAAAAAAAAAAAAAAAATTCGGGTATTATTTTTGTTTTTTTCTTTGCTTTGCTCTCCTTTTTGTTGTCTTCCCCTTTGTTATTTAGTTTGTGTTCCTCTCTTAGTGTGCGTGTGTTAGAGGCCCCGCGTGCGTGCGTGCGTGTTGGTGTTCTCGGGTTGTGTGTGTGAGTGCGTGGGTGCGTGCGTGTGTTTCTCTTCCCCCGTTCCCCGCGTGCGTGCGTGCGTGTTGTTGTTCTCGGGTTGTGTGTGTGAGTGCGTGGGTGCGTGCGTGTGTTTCTCTACCCCCGTTCCCCGCGTGCGTGCGTTTGGTTTGTTCTACTCGGTGCTGTTTGATGGCCCTCTTGCGCCAGCCGTGCTCTTGGAGCTTGCTGTTCCACCCAGGCGGGTTCAGACGCTCCCTTCATTCGCTATGGATTCTCGGTGTCTCATCCATCTGCCCCACTTGGTTCTTGGTCTTTGGACTCTTGCTTGCGGCCTTTTTCCTCGGCCGTTTTTGTGAATACGCTTCCCCAGGAGTCTTGACGTGTTCCGAAGTCCACCCTGATTTCGTGGATTTGGCACTGGACAGCTCTTTCATCTGCTTGCTCGACAGTCCTGTGTCCCTACTAGGCTTTACTATGCTCTCATGGATTTGGTCCCGTTCAGCCATTCAGGGCCTGCTGTCTCTTTTCTCCGTTAGATGCTATCGTTTTATTTGCTTTCTTTTATTCTGGTTTCGCCTATGTCTTTAGTGCTTAGCTGATTGAGGAGGTCTTGGGCTAGTACCCCTCCTCACCTAGGTTTTAATTTTGTTGTACGGACATCTTTTACTACTTTATTTATATACAGGTTGGGGTCCGCCTAACCCCCCGCCACTCTGGCGGTGTTTTATCCAAAAAAAAAAAAAAAAAAACCCTAAACCCTAAACCCTAAACCCTAAACCCTAAAACCCGAAACCCTAAACCCTAAACCCTAAACCTAAACCAAACCAAATCATTTTGCCCCTAAAAAATTTTCTCTGAAAAAACACACAGTAAAACGTGAGAAAAAACACACTAAAACCGTCACTATTCACGCCCTACCTGCCGCCATGCCTCCGCCGCCGGATCCTGGCCGGCGAACCACCCCACCTGAACCGCCTCCTCACGGCGACCACTCTGTCCAAGTTTCAGTCCAATCGGAGTCCGGTAACCCCTCCGATTTTCCGATCGAAAATACGCCGCTTTTTGTTTCAATTTCGTCGCCGGCGAACACTGCTCCTCCCGGCGCCGGCTGTACTTCCCCTGACTCGGAATTTCCTCAGCTTTCCAATGGTACCCTTGCGCGATCGGTTCTTGTACCACAGCCACCGGAATCTGCATTTTCTTCCTCGCCCACACTGTTCATCGCGCCACCGTCTGGTTTTCTTCAGATTCCGGCGACCTCAGGTAACCTCTTTGCAAATGGAACCCCGATCTTGAATCCCCTCTCCCAGACGATCATTTCGCCTCTGGTATCAGCCCCAACGCCGTTCGCTTGCGACGGCAATTTCAGATCTACGATTTTCAGTCATTGTTCACCGTCTGCGACCGCTTCTTCGCTCAATTACTCCGGCGTCGCTTCTCCTTTCCTTAATTCGTCCATGGCGTTTACTCCCCATGTCATGGGTAACATTTCCATCCCTTCAATTTCTGGAAATAGCTTGGCAATCGGAAATGCCCAAATTCCGATTTCATCTCCTTTTCCGGCGACTGTTCTTCCCGATTTCTCCCCTCCGCCGCCCGGTTCTGCTGGAATGGTCACCGGTTTCAAGTTCTCCGCTGCGTCGCCAGTTCACGGTGGTACTCCGGCAGTTAACTCGCCAGTCAACTCGGGCGAGTCACTCGGTCAACTCAATGGAGTCAACTCTGCAGTCAACTCTCCTGTTCCACCGGCCAGTTCAGGTATGAATTCTGTGGCTTCTTTTCCTGTGTCTTTTCGTGATGTTTTATCACCACCTTCCCCTCGTACGGTGAAGAAAAGCTTCGATGATGTCCTCAATTCGATGGAAGAGATGCCTGCACCGTCTTTGATGGATGGTAAGCCGGGTATCAGATTCCCGGTTGAGGTCATTTCTTCATTGACCGAGCCCTTCAAATATGCTTTGGTTGGAAAAATTTCAGGCAACCGGTCACTAGTTTCTAATTCTATGATTTCTGCGGCTTTTGGTAAATTGGGGCTTGTGCGTTCTTTTGATTTAAAATTTTTGCCCCGGGGTTTTCTTGTTATCTCTCTCTCCTGTGAAGAAGACTATGCGCGTATCTGGACGCGTGGGACCATGATGGTGGGACCACTGGGGATCAGATTCTCTAAGTGGACCCCTGAATTTCAATTACAAGAAGAATCCCCCATTGCTCCAGTTTGGATTCGTTTTCCAGGTTTACCCCTGCACTTGTTTGACAAACGCATTCTTTTTGCTTTGGCTAAACTTGTGGGTAAACCGGTGAAAATGGATGACTACACTGCTAATGCTTCACGTGGTTCTTTTGCTCGTGTTTGTGTGGAGGTTAATGTCTTAGAGCCTCTCACTAAGCAGGTCTGAGTTGGTTGGGGAGAACATACCCAGGTTCTTGATGTTGTGTATGAGAAAATCCCTATGTATTGCACCGATTGCAAGATGCTGGGACATTCCACTAGTGTTTGTTACTCTCATGGGAAGAACCCTAGGCCTGCTAGGCCTAATCAGGCTTCTTCTAATCCTAAGCAGCCAGTTGCTCCTACAGTCCAGACACCCCAGGAGGGTGTCACTCCTGCTTTTCCTACGGGACCACAGCCCCAGCTTCAAGAAATAGGCTTCGGTCCCAGACGGAGGAGGAGGAGGCGTCCTGTGCGTCGGGGTCCCCCTGCTGGAGTTACCCCTCCCGACACTGTTGTCCCGCAGGGAGCGGTTTCGTCTAATGCGTTTGAAGTCCTATCCCCCTGGCGTAATGAGGCCCAGCGTTTTGACCCTGATTTGGTTGGACAAAATTCTGGTTCTGGGCCCCATTTGGGGGAGGTGGGTGTTGATATCACCGGTGGTCCTCCTTTGGAGCTTGATCCCTCCGGGGGTCTGGTTTCTGAAGGCGTGTGTTCACCCACCGTTGCTGTTTCCCCGTTGACTTTAGGTGGTGTGTCAGCCCAGTCTGGGGCTATAGTTTTGGAGGAGGAGGATGTCACTCCTTTTGTGGACTGTGCGGAGGTTTTGGGGTCTCCGCATGCTGGTATTGACACGGTGTTTTCTGAACCTGTGATCTGTTTGGAGAATCATAGTTCTCACTCGATACCTTCTGGCCCTCCGTCCCCTGCCGATGCTTCTTCTTTGTTCACTCAGTTGGTTGATAGGCAGGGTTCTCCTGTTGTTGAGAGCGTTGTCTGTGAGAGGCTTGTTGAGGACCTTGACCAGGGTTTTGATAGACATTCTGAACCAGGTGATGGTCGTGCGTCTGAGGACGGCATCCTGGATTCAGATATGCCTGATGTTAAGAAAAAGAGGGGGAGGGATGACCTCCCTGGGTCGCTCAGGAAGCGATCGGGCATTTCTGCTGCCCGTTCATCATGAATTTCCTAATCTGGAATATCCGGGGACTCCGGAGTTCGGAGTCCCAACAGAGGCTTCATGCTTTTGTTAAGGAGAATCAGATTAAGGTTTTGAATGTTTTGGAGCCGATGATCGATTTAGATCAGAGATTCATGACCCGTCGTTTTTGTTTTTCTCGGGTCATTTCGAATCTTTCTGGTCACATTTGGGTGTTTTTGGCTGCTGATGTGCAGGCTGAGTGTGTTCTTGATCATGCTCAGTTCCTTCACATTAAGGTTTCTGCTCCTTTTTTGCCCACATCTGTTTTTTGCTCTTTTGTTTATGCCAGATGTGATTATATTGAGCGTCGTGATCTCTGGTCCTCCCTTCTTCACGTCAAGCCTGTTCTGGGTCCTTGGCTGGTGGGTGGGGATTTCAATGTTGTTCGTGATGCGTCTGAGTGTTTGGGCACCCGTGGTGGTAGGTTGCTACCCATGGAGGAGTTCAACACTTTCATTATGGATTCTGGTTTGATTGATGCCGGTTTTGAGGGGTCTTCGTTCACTTGGACGAATAAGACCATTTGGAAGCGGTTGGACAGGGTTATGGTCTCCGTTGATTGGGGTGATTATTTCAGCTCCATTCGAGTTGAACATCTTCCCCGTACTGTTTCTGACCACTGTCCGCTTTTGGTCACCGCTCCGGTTTTTGCCCGTGGGCCGAGCTCGTTTCGCTTCCAGCGTATGTGGCTTCGGCATCATGGTTTTTTGCAGACCGTTAGGCTCAATTGGTTTTTGCCTTGCAGTCAGAGCGGTATGTCGCGTCTTTTTGTCAAGTTGAAGCGTCTTAAGAATCACCTCAAGTGGTGGAATCGGGATGTTTTTGGTAACATCTTTGATAAAATCACCGAGGCTGAGAGTGCAGTTCGTTCTGCTGAGCTTGTTTGTGAGGCCGATCCTTCAGATTCGAATTGGGCTGTCCTGTCCGATCGGAATGCGGATCTGGCTCGTGTCACCGCCATGGAGGCGGATTTTTGGAAACAAAAAGCTGCATGCAACTGGCTAGAGGATGGTGAGCGGAACAACAAACTCTTTCATAACATGGTTAAGAAGAAGCGTGTGGCTAAAAGATCTTCCGCATATGGGATGATGGGGTTTGCCTGACGTCCCCTGAGATGATTCAGCAGTCGGGTGCCTCGTTTTTTCAGCACTTACTCACTGGGGATCCCTCTGTGCTTGATTGTCCCGATTTTTCGGGGTTTCCTTCGGTGATTTCTGATGAGGATAATTCTGGGATTACTACCACCCCCTCCCTTGAGGAGGTGCGTGCGACTGTTTTCTCCATTTCTCCTGATAGTGTGGCAGGCCCTGATGGATTCTCTTCGGCGTTTTTCCAGCATTGCTGGGAGATCGTTCATCAGGATGTGTTGGATGCGGTTTTGGATTTTTTCCGAGGCTCTCCCCTGCCCCAGAGTTTTACAGACACCACGATTACTTCGATCCCAAAACGATTAGGTACCGTTCTAGTTGTGATCTTTCGGTTTCCCACCTGGCCTATGCTGATGATATCATTATTTTTGCCAATGGTGGGTCTCGTGGGATGCAGCGTCTTTTAGACTTTCTGCATCACTACGAGAACTGTTCGGGACAGCTCGTGAATGCTGTCAAGAGTTCCCTGATTTTACCTCCGCGATGCTCTGAGCGTCTTCGTTCTAGACTTTTGCGTATCACTGGCTTTGCGGAGGGTCATCTGCCGATTAAGTACCTCGGAGTTCCCTTATTTCGAGGCAATAGGTCGTGCTCTCTTTTTGAGCCCCTCTTACATTCTGTTAGGAGGCGGCTGGAGGGATGGGAGATTCGTACTCTTTCTCCGGGGAGCCGCATGACTCTCATTCGTAGCGTGCTCCTCTCGATGCCCATATACTTGTTTCAGGTTGTTCAGCCTCCGTTGGCTGTCATGGAAAAACTTGAGAGAGCCTTTAATGCCTTTCTTTGGGGATCTAGGCCCTTGGAGAAGAAATGGCATTGGGCTCGGTGGTCTCGGGCTTGCCTCCCTGTGGAAGAGGGGGGTCTTGGCTTCCGCAGATTGAAAGATCTTGTGATAGCTTCTCTATCAAATTGTGGTTTCGGTTCAGGCAGGGATCCTCCCTCTGGGCCCAATTTTTGATGAGGAAATATTGTCTCCTGGCGCACCCAGCTTGTGTTTCTTCTTGTGGTCTTATCTCTCCCACTTGGCGGCGTTTGCTCCATATCAGGCCTCGTGCGGAGAGTGGTATTCGCTGGCGTGTCGGCCATGGAGAGGCTTCATTTTGGGATGATTGTTGGTTCGGAGATGTCCCCTTGTCCAGGCAGACTGAGGTCTGTGGGGATCGTGGGGCCCGGGTTTCCCATTTTCTTTCGGAGGGAACCTGGGATTTTGACCTTCTTTGTTCAGTTGTGGCTCCTTCTATTGCGGAGCAGATTATGTTGGTCCCGATTCTTTCGGGAGAGGTGGATTCGGCTCGTTGGATCTATAGCTCCGATGGTGCTTTTTCAGTCAAGTCCGCTTGGGAGTTGATCCGTTTGCGCGCCCCGATCTCTGATATTAATCGGCCATGTTGGGGTAGTTGGTTGAGGCCTACGATGTCATTTTTTCTTTGGAGATTTTGGCATCAGTGGCTCCCAGTTGATGATGTGCTTCAGCGCCGTGGCTTTGCGTTAGCGTCTCGTTGTCAGTGTTGTGATATGTCTGAGACATTCACACATGTGTTTATTCGCAGCCCGGTGGCCCGCCATGTTTGGCATTTTTTTGGCGCTGTCTTTGGGGTTCGTATCCCTGACACTGAGGATTTCAGGTTATTCCTTAGTGCGTGGAAAAGAGATCTGGTCTGGGCTCCAGGGGGCCATGTGAGGGAGTTTCTTCCTTTCATTATTTTGTGGTTTCTCTGGACTGCTCGGAATGATGCGAAGCACCGCCAGCTCTCCATTTCTGGAGAGACGGTGAAGTTCCAGATCTTGTCTTACCTGCGCCTCGCCCATTCTGCGCGTACTGTCAAACCCAAGCATTGGGTGGGTTTTTTCCAGGTGGCGCGATCGCTGGGGATTTCAGTTTGCTTATACAGATATCATCGGACGGCGATTGTTCGTTGGCTTCGGCCGTCGTCTGGTTGTTTTAAGCTGAATGTGGATGGGAGTTCGAGAGGGAATCCTGGGGATTCCTCGGTTGGTGGCGTCGTTCGTGATCATTCTGGGCGGGTCTTGCTTTCGTTCAGTGAGTTCATTGGAGCTGGGTCTACTATCCGGGCGGAACTCTGGGCGGTCTGGAGGGGTCTTATCCTTTGTTCTGATCTTTCTCTTTTCCCTCTTTGGATCGAGGTTGATTCACAGATATCTATTCAGATCCTCCGTTCTCGTCAGTGTCGTTGGGGGTTAGATCACATTGTGTCGAGGATTTTGGTTCTCTTGAGGGGGCGTATGGTTCATATCTCGCATATATACCGGGAGGGTAATTCGGTGGCGGATGCTTTGGCGGCCAGGGCCCATGACCTTAGGCAGTTTACCTTAGAGTTAGGTCCTTCCTTACCCAGCCACATCTCCATACTTGCCCGTTCTGATCGTTCAGGGCTCCCTTACCTCAGATCCAGATATTCTTAGCCATTTGCAGCCCCTTCTTCCTTTTGGCTCTCTTTCTGTATCTTTATATATGTATTTATTTTTTATTGCAGGTCTTCTGTCCTTGGAGGTTGTTCTTTATCTCACTTTTGAGCAGTGCAAGTTGGCCCAGACACTTGCACTTTCCGTGTTTTGTTCCTTCGGATTTGGATGGGTCCCAGTACTGTCTCCGTTGGTGCATTTCTTTGGATTATTTCTGTTTTCCGGCTGGCGCTCACTGCAGGCTTCTCCTTGCCCGCCGCTCTCTTACTTTTCTGTTCTTTGGTCGACATTTATGGTGGTTCTGGATGTTCTATTTCAGTGGTTTCTCTGGCCCGGAGCCTCATTCATGTCGGGATTTACATAGTTTCTACTATCGTTCCATGCATTGGTGGCTCTGGATGATCTGTTTTGGTCGCTTCTTATTTCAGAGCTACAGTCATGTTTGGATTTCTGATTTTATGTGCTCCGTCAGCTTTCTCCCTCTCCTTAGGTCTTCGAGCTTTACTGACTTGAGCTGGATTATGGTCCTCCTTTTGTGTTTCGACCGTTTTTGCACAATGACTTTCCAGCTGCTTACTATTTTGACTGCCAGATCGGGTACAGCAGATCGATCTCGGTGTAGGTTATATTCTTCAGTTTGGTATTACACTGGCAGATGGCTCAGAGATGGGCACCATCGGTGGTCTTTTGCACCTATTTCTGAGCCGGATCTCTACTGCTTAGATAGATTTCGTTTTATTTCCATGTATTTAGCGTTGCTTCTTGATCTTCATATGTTTTATGCGCTTTACCTAGGGATTAGCTTTTGGCTCATTTACTTGCCACCCTAGATTTTTGTTTTTTGTGTGTTGTGTAGTAGCTTTTCGAGAGGTCTTGGTATAGTCCCCCTCTCGTTAGGTTTTATGTTGTATCTTTGTTTTGATTATATATACAGGTAGGGGTCTGCCTAACCCCCCCGCTTCCGGCGGTGTTTTTTTAAAAAAAAAAAAAAAAAAAAAAAAAAAAACCCTAAACCCTAAACCCTAAACCCCAACCCCGAAACCCCAAACCCCAAACCCCAAACCAAAAAACCCATTTTGCCCCCAAAAAATTTTCTCTGAAAAAACACACAGTCAAGGTGCGAAAAAACACACTAAATCAGTCACTATTCACCCCCAAACAGCCGCCATGCCTCCGCCGCCGGATCCCGGCCGGCCACCACCACCAGTAGAACCGCCTTCCCTCGCCGACCACCATACTCAAATTTCAGACCGATCTGACTCCGGCAACACCGTCTATTTCCCGATCGAAAACTCGCCGCTTTTTGTTTCTTCTTCGTCGCCGGCGAACGTTGCTCCTCCCGGCGCCGGCTGCACTTCACCTGGCTCGGAATTTCATCAGCTTTCCATTGGTACACCTGCGCGATCCATTCTTGTACCACAGCCGCCGGAAACTGCATTTTCTTCCTCGCCTGCACTGTTCATTGGGACCCCGTCTGGTTTTCTTCCGATTCCGGCCACCTCAGGTAACCTCTTTGCTAATGGAACCCCGATCTTGAATCCCCTCTCCAAGACGATCATTTCGCCTCTGGTATCAGCCCCAACGCCGTTCGCATGCGACGACAATTTTAGATCTACGATTTTCAGCTACTGTTCACCGACTGCGACTACTTCTCCGCTCAATTACTCCGGCGTCGCTACTCCTTTTCTTAATTCGTCCATGGCGTTTACTCCCATGTCATGGGTAACATTGCCATGCCTTCAATTTCTGGAAATAGCTTGGCAATCGGAAATGCCCAAAATCCGATTTCATCTCCTTTTCCGGTGACTGTTTTTCCCGATTTCGCCCCTCCTCCGCCCGGTTCTGCTGGATTGGGTACCGGTTTCATGTTCTCCGCTGCTTCGCCGGCCCCCGGTGGTGCTCCGGCAGTCAACTCGCCAGTCAACTCGGTCGAGTCACTCAGTCAACTCAATGGAGTCAACTCTACAGTCCACTCTCCTGTTCCACCGGCCAGCTCAGGTACGAATACTGTGGCTTCTTTTCCTGTGTCTTTTCGTGATGTTTTATCACCACCGTCCCCTCGTACGGTGAAGAAAAGCTTTGATGATGTCCTCAATTCGATGGAAGAGATGCCTGCACCGTCTTTGATGGATGGTAAGCCGGGTATCAGATTCCCGGTTGAGGTCATATCTTCATGACTGAGCCCTTCAAATATGCTTTGGTTGGAAAAATTTCAGGCAACCGGTCACTTGTTCCTAATTCAATGATTTCTGCGGCTTTTGGTAAATTGGGGCTTGTGCGTTCCTTTGATTTAAAATTTTTGCCCCGGGGTTTTCTTGTTATTTCCCTCTCCTGTGAAGAGGACTATGCGCGTATCTGGACGCGGGGGACCATGATGGTGGGACCACTGGGGATCAGATTCTCTAAGTGGACTCCTGAATTTCAGTTACAAGAAGAATCTCCCATTGCTCCAGTTTGGATTCGTTTTCCAGGTTTACCCCTGCACTTGTTTGACAAACGCATTCTTTTTGCTTTGGCTAAACTTGTGGGTAAACCGGTGAAAATGGACGACTACACTGCTAATGCTTCTCGTGGATCTTTTGCTCGTGTTTGTGTGGAGGTTAATGTCTTAGAGCCTCTCACTAAGCAGGTCTGGGTTGGTTGGGGAGAACATACCCAGGTTCTTGATGTTGTTTATGAGAAAATCCCTACGTATTGCACCGATTGCAAGATGCTGGGACATTCCACTAGTGTTTGTTACTCTCATGGGAAGAACCCTAGGCCTGCTAGGCCTAATCAGGCTTCTTCTAATCCTAAGCAGCCAGTTGCTCCTACAGTCCAGACACCCCAGGAGGGTGTCACTCCTGCTTTTCCTACGGGACCACAGCCCCAGCTTCAAGAAATAGGCTTCGGTCCCAGACGGAGGAGGAGGAGGCGTCCTGTGCGTCGGGGTCCCCCTGCTGGAGTTACCCCCCCCGACACTGTTGTCCCGCAGGGATTGGTTTCGTCTAATGCTTTTGAAGTCCTATCCCCCTGGCGTAATGAGGCCCAGCGTTTTGACCCTGATGATTTGGTTGGACAAAATTCTGGTTAGTGGGCCCCATTTGGGGGAGGTGGGTGTTGATATCACCGGTGGTCCTCCTTTGGAGCTTGATCCCTCCGGGGGTATGGGTTCTGAAGATGTGTGTTCACCCACCGTTGAGGTTTCTCCCGTTGGCTTTAGGTAGGTGTGTCAGCCCAGTCTGGGGCTAAAGTTTGGAGGAGGAGGATGTCACTCCTTTTGTGGACTGTGCGGAGGTTTTGGGATCTCCGCATGCTGGTATTGACACGGTGTTTTCTGAAACCCGTGATCTGTTTGGAGAATCATAGTTCTCACTCGATACCTTCTGGCCCTCCGTCCCCTGCCGATGCTTCTTCTTTATTCATCTCACTTGGTTGATAGGCAGGGTTCTCCTGTTGCTGAGAGGGTTGTCTGTGAGAGGCTTGTTGAGGATCTTGACCAGGGTTTTGATAGACATTCTGAACCAGGTGATGGTCGTGCTTCTGAGGACGGCATCCTGGACTCAGATATGCCAGATGTTAAGAAAAAGAGGGGGAGGGATGACCTCCCTGGGTCGCTCAGGAAGCGATCGGGCATTTCTGCTGCCCGTTCATCATGAATTTCCTAATCTGGAATATCCGGGGACTCCGGGGTTCGGAGTCCCAACAGAGGCTTCACGCTTTTGTTAAGGAGAAACAGATTAAGGTTTTGACTGTTTTGGAGCCGATGATCGATTTAGATCAGCGATTCATGACTCGTCGTCTTGGTTTTTCTCGGGTCATTTCGAATCTTTCTGGTCACATTTGGGTGTTTTTTGCTGCTGATGTGCAGGCTGAGTGTGTTCTTGATCATGCTCAGTTCCTTCACATTAAGATTTCTGCTCCTTTTTTGCCCACATCTGTTTTTTGTTCTTTTGTTTATGCCAGATGTGATTATATTGAGCGTCGTGATCTCTGGTCTTCCCTGCTTCATGTCAAGCCTGTTCTGGGTCCTTGGCTGGTGGGTGGGGATTTCAATGTTGTTCGTGATGCGTCTGAGTGTTTGGGCACCCGTGGTGGTAGGTTGCTACCCATGGAGGAGTTCAACACTTTCATTATGGATTCTGGTTTGATTGATGCTGGTTTTGAGGGGTCTTCGTTCACTTGGACGAATAAGACCATTTGGAAGCGGTTGGACAGGGTTATGGTATCCGTTGATTGGGGTGATCATTTCAGCTCCATTCGAGTTGAACATCTTCCCCGTACTGTTTCTGACCACTGTCCGCTTTTGGTCACCGCTCCGGTTTTTGCCCGTGGGCCGAGCTCGTTTCGCTTCCAGCGTATGTGGCTTCGGCATCATGGTTTTTTGCAGACCGTTAGGCTCAATTGGTATTTGCCTTGCAGTCAGAGCGGTATGTCGCGTCTTTTTGTCAAGTTGAAGCGTCTTAAGGACTCACCTCAAGTGGTGGAATCGGGATGTTTTTGGTAACATCTTTGATAAAATCACCGAGGCTGAGAGTGCAGTTCGTTCTGCTGAGCTTGTTTGTGAGGCCGATCCTTCAGATTCGAATTGGACTGCCCTGTCCGATCGGAATGCGGATCTGGCTCGTGTCACCGCCATGGAGGCGGATTTTTGGAAACAAAAAGCTGCATGCAACTGGCTAGAGGATGGTGAGCGGAACACCAAACTCTTTCATAACATGGTTAAGAAGAAGCGTGTGGCTAATAAGATTTTCCGCATATGGGATGATGGGGTTTGCCTGACGTCTCCTGAGATGATTCAGCAGTCGGGTGCCTCGTTTTTTCAGCACTTACTCACTGGGGATCCCTTTGTGCTTGATTGTCCCGATTTTTCGGGGTTTCCTTCGGTGATTTCTGATGAGGATAATTCTGGGATTACTACCACCCCCTCCCTTGAGGAGGTGCGTGCGACTGTTTTCTCTATTTCTCCTGACAGTGTGGCAGGCCCTGATGGCTTCTCTTCGGCGTTTTTCCAGCATTGCTGGGAGATAGTTCATCAGGATGTGTTGGATGCGGTTTTGGATTTTTTCAGAGGCTCTCCTCTGCCTCAGAGCTTTACAGCCACCACGATTACTTTGATCCCAAAAGTCGAGGGTGCTCGGGCTTGGTCGGATTTCCGTCCGATCAGCCTGTGTAATGTCACGAACAAAATCATTTCTAAGTTGTTGTACTCTCGGTTGCGGGCTGTGGCGGAGAGACTCATTTCTTTGAATCAGAGTGGTTTTGTTCCAGGGCGGATGATTTCTGATAACATCCTCCTTGCTCAGGAGCTCACTCATAGTCTCACTCTCCCCAATCGTGGTGGTAATGTTATTTTGAAGTTGGATATGGCTAAGGCCTATGATCGGGTCCAATGGCCTTTCCTTTTTGATGTTTTGCGTCATTTTGGTTTCTCTGAGCAGGTTGTGGCTTTGGTCTCGGCCTGTATTTCTCATTGTCATTTCTCCGTTAATATCAATGGTTCTCTCTCGGGGTTCTTCGGCTCTACCAGGGGCCTCCGGCAGGGAGATCCATTGTCTCCCCTTCTCTTCATTTTAGGGGCGGAGTATCTTTCGCGTGGCCTTGACCGGCTCTACTTGCGTCATCCTGCTATTAGGTACCGTTCTAGTTGTGATCTTTTGGTTTCCCACCTGGCCTATGCTGATGATATCATTATTTTTGCCAATGGTGGGTCTCGTGGGATGCAGCGTCTTTTAGACTTTCTGCATCACTACGAGAACTGTTCGGGACAGATGGTGAATGCTGTCAAGAGTTCTCTGATTTTACCTCCGCGATGCTCTGAGCGCCTTCGCTCTAGACTTTTGCGTATCACTGGCTTTGCGGAGGGTCATCTGCCGATCAAGTACCTCGGAGTTCCCTTATTTCGAGGCAATAGGTCGTGTTCTCTTTTTGAGCCCCTCTTACAGTCTGTTAGGAGGCGGCTGGAGGGTTGGGAGATTCGTACTCTTTCACCGGGGAGCCGCATGACTCTCATTCGTAGCGTGCTCCTCTCGATGCCCATATATTTGTTTCAGGTTGTTCAGCCTCCGTTGGCTGTCATGGAGAAACTCGAGAGAGCCTTTAATGCCTTCCTTTGGGGATCTAGGCCCTTGGAGAAGAAATGGCACTTGGGCTCGCTGGTCTCGGGCTTGCCTCCCCTGTGGTAGAGGGGGGTCTTGGCTTCCGGCAGATTGAAAGATCTTGTGGATAGCTTCTCCATAAAATTGTGGTTTCGGTTCAGGCAGGGATCCTCCCTCTGGGCCAAATTTTTGATGAGGAAATATTGTCTCTTGGCGCACCCAGCTTGTGTTTCTTCTCAGTGGTTTTATCTCTCCCACTTGGCGGCGTTTGCTCCAGATCAGGCCTCGTGCGGAGAGTGGTATTCGCTGGCGTGTCGGCCATGGAGATGCTTTCTTTTTGGGATGATTGTTGGTTCAGGGATGTTCCCCTGTCCAGTCAGACTGAGGTCTGTGGGGATCGTGGTGCCCGGGTTTCCCATTTTCTTTCGGAGGGAACCTGGGATTTTGACCTTCTTTGTTCAGTTGTTGCTCCTTCTATTGCGGAGCAGATTGTGTTGGTCCCGATTCTTTCGGGAGAGGTGGATTCGGCTCGTTGGATCCATAGCTCCGATGGTGCTTTTTCATGTCAAGTCCGCTTGGGAGTTGATCCGTTTGCGCGCTCCGATCTCTGATATTAATCGGCCATGTTGGGGTAGTTGGTTGAGGCCTACGATGTCATTCTTTCTTTGGAGATTTTGGCATCAGTGGCTCCCAGTTGATGAGGTGCTTCAGCGCCGTGGCTTTGCGTTAGCGTCTCGCTGTCAGTGTTGTGATATGTCTGAGACATTCACAAATGTGTTTATTCGCAGCCCGGTGGCTCGCCATGTTTGGCATTTTTTTGGCGCTGTCTTTGGGGTTCGTATCCCTGACACAGAGGATTTCAGGTTATTCCTTAGTGCGTGGAAGAGAGATCTGGTCTGGGCTCCAGGGGGCCATTATTTGGGAGTTTCTCCCTTTCATTATTTTGTGGTTTCTCTGGACTGCTCGGAATGATGCGAAGCACCGCCAGCTCTTCCATTTCTGGAGAGACGGTGAAGTTCCAGATCTTGTCTTACCTGTGCCTCGCCCATTCTGCGCATACTGTCAAACCCAAGCATTGGGTGGGTTATTTCCAGGTGGCGCGATTGCTGGGGATTTCGGTTTGCTTTTACAGATATCATCGGACGGCGATTGTTCGTTGGCTTCGGCCGCCGTCTGGTTGTTTTAAGCTGAATGTGGATGGGAGTTCGAGAGGGAATCCTGGGGATTCCTCGGTTGGTGGCGTCGTTCGTGATCATTCTGGGCAGGGTCTTGCTATCGTTCAGTGAGTTCATTGGAGCTGGGTCTACTATCCGAGCGGAACTCTGGGCGGTCTGGAGGGGTCTTATCCTTTGTTCTGATCTTTCTCTTTTCCCTCTTTGGATCGAGGTTGATTCTCAGATTTCTATTCAGATCCTCCGATCTCGTCAGTGTCGTTGGGGGCTTAGATCACATTGTGTCGAGGATTTTGGTTCTCTTGAGGGGGCGTATGGTTCATATCTCGCATATATACCGGGAGGGTAATTCGGTGGCGGATGCTTTGGCGGCTAGGGCTCATAACCTTAGGCAGTTTACCTTAGAGTTAGGTCCTTCCTTACCCAGCCATATCTCCATCCTTGCCCGTTCTGATCGTTCAGGGCTCCCTTACCTCAGATCCAGATATTCTTAGCCATTTGCAGCCCCTTCTTCCTTTTGGCTCTCTTTCTGTATCTATATATATGTATTTATTTTTCTTGCAGGTCTTTTGTCCTTGGAGGTTGTTTTTTATCTCACTTTTGAGCAGTGCAAGTTGGCCCAGACACTTGCACTTTCCGTGTTTTGTTCCTTTGGATTTGGATGGGTCCCAGTACTGTCTCCGTCGGTGCTTTTCTTTGGATTATTTCTGTTTTCCGGCATGGCGCTCTCTGCAGGCTTCTCCTTGCCCGCCGCTTTCTTACTTTTATGCTCTCTGGTCGACATTTATGGTGGTTCTGGATGATCTATTTCAGTGGTTTCTCTGGCCCGGAGCCTCATTCATGTCGGGATTTATATAGTTTCTACTCTCGTTCCGTGCATTGGTGGCTCTGGATGATCTGTTTTGGTTGCTTCTTATTTCAGAGCTACAGTCATGTTTGGATCTCTGATTTTATGTGCTCCGTCAGCTTTCTCCCTCTCCTTAGGTCTTCGAGCTTCACTGACTTGAGCTGGATTACGGTCCTCCTTTTGTGTTTCGACCGTTTTTGCACAGTGACTTTCCAGCTGCTTACTATTTTGACTGCCAGATCGGGTACAGCAGATCGATCTCGGTGTAGGTTTTATTCTTCAGGTTGGTATTACACTGGCAGATGGCTCAGAGATGGGTACCATCGGTGGCCTTTTGCACTTATTTCTGAGCCGGATCTCTACTGCTTAGATAGATTCGTTTACTTCCATGTATTTAGCGTTGCTTCTTGAGCTTCATATGTTTTATGCGCTTTACATAGGGATTAGCTTTTGGCTCATTTATTTGCCACCCTAGATTTTTTGTTTTTGTGTGTTTGTGTAGTAGCTTTTCGAGAGGTCTTGGTATAGTCCCCCCTCTCGTTAGGTTTTATGTTGTATCACTGTTTTGATGATATATACAGGTAGGGGTCTACCTAAACCCCCCGCTTCCGGCGGTGGTTTTTTTTAAAAAAAAAAAAAAAAAAAAAAACCCTAAACCCTAAACCCTAAACCCTAAACCCGAAACCCCCCAAACCCCCCAAACCTTCAACCCTGAACCCTGAATCCTGAACCCTGAACCGAACCCCAACCCCAACCCCAACCCCTAAACCCGAACCCCTAAACCCTAAACCCGAACCCTAAACCCTAAAACCTAAACCCTAAAACCCTAAACCCCTAAACCCTAACCCTAAACCCTAAAACCCTAAACCCTAAACCCCAAACCCCAAACCCCTAAAACCCTAAACCCTAAACCCGAAACCCCCAAACCCCAAACCCTAAACCCTAACCGGGAACCACCTTTTCGCCCCCAAAATTTTTTCTCTGAAAAATACACAGTACTAGGTGCGATTTCACACTGTAAAACACGCTTTTTTCACACAGTCTTCGCCACCATGCTTCCGCCGCGGGATTCCGGCCGGCAACCTCACCCACCTGAACCACCTCCCTCCGGCGAACCTCCCTGCAAAATCTCAGGTCAATCGGAGTCCGATTGCCCCGTCTTCTCTCCTATCGAATTTCCGGCCAAATCTTCACCTTCTTCGTCGCCGGCAACCACCACTCCTCCTAGTGCTAGCCTTACTTCCTTCTCTTCGCCTCAGTCTCAGCTTTCATTTCCGACACCTGCGCGACCAGCTGGTTCCTCGTTCTGGCGTATTCTCCGGTTAAAGCTGCGCAGTTACTGTTCACTGCGCAGCCGTCTGTTATTTCGCCGATTCCGGCTACCTCCGTCATCCAAAATTCACAAGTGACCCCGATCTGTGATCCTCAGGTCCAGACGAAGACATTGGTTCATGAATCAGGTCCAATGGTGTTCTCTTCCGGCGGCAATTTCAGATCTACGCCGGTAGCTTCTGTCGCGCAGATTCCGTCCGATTCAAGCTCAAATTCCGGCGCCGTTCCGGCGCAATTTTTCAATTCATCTTCCAGTAAGCTTCGTCCAGTCATGGGTAAGAGTCCTATGACTTCAATTTCGGAAAATCCCACCGGAGACAAAAACGCCCAAATTCCGATTTCTAGTCAATTTTCGGCAACTGTTCACGCCGATTTCCCCCCTCTGCCGCCCGGTTCTGCAGTGTTTGGGTCCGGTTCCATGCTCCCTGGGACCTCGCCGTTCACCGCTGGTTCATCGGTCGAAAAGTCAACTGGAAAGTCAACGGTCAACAATCATCAGTCAACTCTGCGAACTCGGCGTTTGAATTCTGTCAATCCAGGTAATTTTGTGGGTTCTACTCGCAAGATTGCACCTGTTACACCTGCACTGTCATTTCGTGATATTTTGGCCCCGTCGTCCTCTCGGACGACCAAGAACAGTTTCGAGGATGTTCTTGGGTCGATGGATGAGATGCCCGCACCGTCATTTAAGGATGGTAAGCCGGGCATTCACTTCTCGGATGAGATCATCTCATCTTTATCTGCACCATTTAAGTTTGCGTTGGTCGGTAAAATTTCTGGCAACCGATCGATTGTGCCCAATCATGCTATATCTACGGCTTTTGCCAATTTCGGGTTTGCGCGACCGTATACCTTGAAATTCTTGCCACGGGGTTTTCTTGTGATAGTTCTCTCTTGTGAGGAGGACTATGCTCGTATCTGGACTAGGGGCAGTCTGTTTATTGGTCCACTGGGTATCAGACTATCCAAGTGGACACCGGAGTTCAATTTCCACGCGGAGTCTCCTTTAGCCCCGGTTTGGGTCAGACTTCCGGAGTTACCGCTCCATCTTTATGACAAGAAGAGCCTTTGTGCTCTTGCGAAGCTTTTGGGCACTCCCATTAAGATTGATGATCACACAGCTGATGGTACTCGGGGGGCCTTTGCTCGCATTTGTGTTGAGATCAATGTCTTGGATCCCCCTGTCAAGTCCATCTGGGTGTCCTGGGGTGATCATTCTCAGGAGATTGAGGTCGTCTATGAGAAGATCCCAGCTTATTGTACTGATTGCAAGATGCTGGGGCATGCGACCACTGTTTGTTATTCACATGGTAAGAATCCCCGTCCAGTCCGGACCAGGCCTGCTGGTCCTGTTCCCCCGGTTCAGGAGGAGACTGTGGGCAAGACACACCAGGAGGGTGTGGCCCTTGAGGTTGTTCAGGGTCCTCAGGACCCCAATCCTGAGCCGTTTGTTGGCCCTAGGCGTAGGAGGAGGAGGAGGGCTGCTCCTCGTGTTCCTCATGTGAGGGCTCCTCCATTTGGGCATGTTGTCCCGGTGGGCACCTCGAATGCTTTTGATGTCTTGTCACCTTGGCAGGCGGAGGCAGAGCGAGGTAGTGATTCCATGGTAGTTGGAGACAGCCCTGATGCTGTTTTCCCTTTGGGGGACGTGGGAGCTGGTTTATCTGGTGATGCTCCCTTGGAGCAGATTTCTCCTGTTGGTGTTGATTTTGTTCGTTCGGGTACTTCCCCCATTGAGATGCTCCCTTCAGGCACGGTTGGTGTGTCTGATCAGTCTCGTGATCAGGTCTTTGAGGATGAGGAGTCTATTCCTTTTCAGGATTGTATGGATGAGCTGGGCTCTCCGAAAGTTGGGGTGGCTCCTTTGTTTGATGATTCGGTTCTGTGTTTGGAGAATCATAGTAGCCATTCGATTCCTTCCCTTCCTGCTTCTCCGGAGGTTTCCTCCATGGTGGAGGAACTGTTTGCTACACAGGGGCCCCCTGTTTCTGAATTTGTTGCCAGACAGGTGTCTGAGGAGGACCCCGGCACGGGATTTGATAGACACTCTGCGTCTGGTGTCCCAGAAATTAGTATGTCTGAGGTGAAGAAGAGGAAGGTGGACGAATTTGAGGATTCGTCCAAGAGGCGACAGGGTGATCCTGATGCCCACTCTTTATGAATTTCATGATCTGGAATATTAGGGGACTTCGGAATTCGGGGTCCCAGCAGAGGCTGCATGCCTTTGTGAAAGAGAAGCAGGTTAAGGTTCTGGTTATTTTGGAGCCGATGATTGAGTTGGATCAGAGATTCATGACTCGCCGTTTGGGCTTTTCTAGAGTCATTTCGAATCTTTCTGGTCATATTTGGGCTTTTTTTGCTGCTGATGTGCGGGCTGAGTGTGTTTTTGATCATGCTCAGTTTCTGCACATCAAGGTGTCTGCATCTTTTTTGCCGACTGAGATTTACTGCTCTTTTGTTTATGCCAGATGCGACTACATTGAGCGTAGAGATCTCTGGACTTCCCTTCTTCAGGTTAAGCCTGCTCTAGGTCCTTGGCTGGTTGGGGGAGATTTTAATGTCGTCAGAGATGCTTCTGAGTGTTTGGGCACCCGTGGTGGTAGGCTTCTACCCATGGAGGAGTTCAACACTTTCATTTTGGAGTCTGGTCTAGTTGATGCTGGCTTTGAGAGGTCTTCGTTCACTTGGACGAATAAGACCATCTGGAAGCGGTTGGACAGGGTTATGATTTCTGTTGATTGGGGAGATCATTTCAACTCCATTCGAGTTGAACATCTTGCCCGCACTGTTTCTGATCATTGTCCTCTTTTGGTTACTGCTCCAGTTTTTGCCCGTGGGCCGAGTTCGTTTCGCTTTCAGCGTATGTGGATTCGGCATCATGGTTTTTTGCAGACTGTTAGGCTCAATTGGATTTACCTTGCAGTCTGATTGGTATGCCGCGTCTTTTTGTCAAGTTGAAGCGCCTTAAGAATCACCTCAAGTGGTGGAATCGGGATGTTTTTGGTAACATCTTTGATAAAATCACTGCAGGCTGAGAGTGCGGTTCGTTCTGCTGAGCTTGCATGTGAGGCCGATCCTTCTGATTCGAATTGGACTGTCCTGTCTGATCGTAATGAGGATCTGGCTCGTGTCACCGCCATGGAGGCGGATTTTTGGAGACAAAAAGCTGCATGCAACTGGCTAGAGGATGGTGAGCGGAACACCAAACTCTTTCATAACATGGTTAAGAAGAAGCGTGTGGCGAATAAGATTTTCCGCATATGGGATGATGGGGTTTGCCTGACGTCTCCTGAGTTGATTCAACAGTCGGGTGCCTCGTTTTTTCAGCATTTACTCACTGGGGATCCCTTTGTGCTTGATCGTCCTGATTTTTCGGGGTTTCCTTCGGTGATTTCTGATGAGGAGAATCATGGGATTACTGCTACCCCCTCCTTGGAGGAGGTGCGGGCGACTGTTTTCTCCATTTCTCCTGATAGTGTGGCAGGCCCTGATGGATTTTCTTCAGCATTTTTTCAGCACTGCTGGGAGATCGTTCATCAGGATGTGTTGGATGCGGTTTTGGATTTTTTCCGAGGTTCTCCCCTGCCTCAGAGCTTTACTGCCACCACGATTACTTTGATCCCAAAAGTCGAGGGTGCTTGGGCTTGGTCGGATTTCCGTCCGATTAGCCTCTGTAATGTCACGAACAAAATCATTTCTAAGTTGTTGTACTCTCGTTTGCGGGCTGTGGCGGAGAGACTTATTTCTTTGAATCAGAGTGGCTTTGTTCCGGGACGGATGATTTCTGATAACATCCTCCTTGCTCAGGAGCTGACTCATAGTCTTACTCTTCCCACTCGTGGTGGCAATGTGATTTTGAAGCTGGATATGGCTAAGGCCTATGACCGGGTCCAATGGCCTTTCCTTTTTGATGTTTTGCGTAGTTTTGGTTTCTCAGAGCGGGTTGTGGCGTTGGTCTCGGCCTGTATTTCTCATTGTCATTTCTCCGTTAGTATCAATGGTTCTCTCTCGGGGTTCTTCGGTTCTACCAGGGGCCTCAGGCAGGGAGACCCATTGTCCCCTCTTCTCTTCATCTTAGGGGCGGAGTATCTTTCGCGTGGCTTTGACAGACTCTACTTGCGTCATCCTGCTATTAGGTACCGTTCTAGTTGTGATCTTTTGATTTCCCACCTGGCCTATGCTGATGATATCATTATTTTTGCCAATGGTGGGTCTCGTGGGATGCAGCGTCTTTTAGACTTTCTGCATCACTATGAGAACTGTTCGGGACAGATGGTGAATGCTGTCAAAAGTTCCCTGATTTTACCTCCGCGATGCTCTGAGCGCCTTCGCTCTAGACTTTTGCGTATCACTGGCTTTGAGGAGGGTCACTTGCCGATCAAGTACCTAGGTGTCCCCTTATTTCGGGGCAATAGGACGTGTTCTCTTTTTGAGCCCCTCTTACAGTCTGTGAGGAGGCGGTTGGAGGGTTGGGAGACTCGTACTCTTTCTCCGGGGAGCCGCATGACCCTCATTCGTAGCGTGCTCCTCTCGATGCCCATATATTTGTTTCAGGTTGTTCAACCTCCGTTGGCTGTCATGGAGAAACTCGAGAGAGCCTTTAATGCCTTCCTTTGGGGGTCCAGGCCCTTGGAGAAGAAATGGCACTGGGCTCGCTGGTCTCGGGCTTGCCTCCCCGTGGAAGAGGGGGGTCTTGGCTTCCGGAGATTGAAAGATCTCGTGGATAGCTTCTCCATAAAACTGTGGTTTCGGTTCAGGCAGGGATCTTCCCTCTGGGCCAAATTTTTGATGAGGAAATATTGTCTCTTGGCGCACCCAGCTTGTGTTTCTTCTCGTGGTTTTATCTCTCCCACTTGGCGGCGTTTGCTCCAGATCAGGCCTCGTGCGGAGAGTGGTATTCGCTGGCGTGTTGGCCATGGAGATGTTTCTTTTTGGGATGATTGTTGGTTCAGGGATGTTCCCCTGTCCAGTCAGACTGAGGTCTGTGGGGATCGTGGTGTCCGGGTTTCCCATTTTCTTTCGGAGGGAACCTGGGATTTTGACCTTCTTTGTTCAGTTGTTGCTCCTTCCTTTGCGGAGCAGATTGTGTTGGTCCCGATTCTTTCGGGAGAGTTGGATTCGGCTCGATGGATCCATAGCTCCGATGGTGATTTTTCTGTCAAGTCCGCTTGGGAGTTGATCCGTTTGCGCGCCCCGATCTCTGGTTTTAATCGCCCCTGTTGGGGTAGCTGGTTGAGGCCTACGATGTCATTCTTTCTTTGGAGATTTTGGCATCAGTGGCTCCCAGTTGATGAGGTGCTTCAGCGCCGTGGCTTTGCGTTAGCGTCTCGTTGTCAGTGTTGTGATATGTCTGAGACATTCACGCATGTGTTTATTCGCAGCCCGGTGGCTCGTCCTGTTTGGCAATTTTTTGGTGCTGTCTTTGGGGTTCGTATCCCTGACACCGAGGATTTCCGGTTATTCCTTAGTGCCTGGAAGCGGGATCTGGTCTGGGCTCCAGGGGGCCATGTGAGGGAGTTTCTCCCTTTCATTATTTTGTGGTTTCTCTGGACGGCTCGGAATGATGCGAAGCACCGCCAGCTCTCCATTTCTGGAGAGACGGTGAAGTTCCAGATCTTGTCTTACCTGCGCCTCGCCCATTCTGCGCGTACTGTCAAACCCAAGCATTGGGTGGGTTATTTCCAGGCGGCGCGATCCCTGGGGCTTTCAGTTTGCTTTTACAGATATCATCGGACGGCGATTGTTCGTTGGCTTCGGCCGCCGTCTGGTTGTTTTAAGCTGAATGTGGATGGGAGTTCGAGAGGGAATCCTGGGGATTCCTCGGTTGGCGGCGTCGTTCGTGATCATTCTGGGCGGGTCTTGCTATCGTTCAGTGAGTTCATTGGAGCTGGGTCTACTATCCGAGCGGAACTCTGGGCGGTCTGGAGGGGTCTTATCCTTTGTTCTGATCTTTCTCTTTTCCCTCTTTGGATCGAGGTTGATTCTCAGATTTCTATTCAGATCCTCCGCTCTCGTCAGTGTCGTTGGGGGTTAGATCACATTGTGTCGAGGATTTTGGTTCTCTTGAGGGGGCGTATGGTTCATATCTCGCATATATACCGGGAGGGTAATTCGGTGGCGGATGCTTTGGCGGCTAGGGCTCATGACCTTAGGCAGTTTACCTTAGAGTTAGGTCCTTCCTTACCCAGCCATATCTCCATTCTTGCCCGTTCTGATCGTTCAGGGCTCCCTTACCTCAGATCCAGATATTCTTAGCCATTTGCAGCCCCTTCTTCCTTTTGGCTCTCTTTCTGTATCTATATATATGTATTTATTTTTCTTGCAGGTCTTTTGTCCTTGGAGGTTGTTTTTTATCTCACATTTGAGCAGTGCAAGTTGGCCCAGACACTTGCACTTTTCGTGTTTTGTTCCTTTGGATTTGGATGGGTCCCAGTACTGTCTCCGTTGGTGCTTTTCTTTGGTTTATTTCTGTTTTCCGGCAGGCGCTCACTGCAGGCTTCTCCTTGCCCGCCGCTTTCTTACTTTTATGCTCGCTGGTCGAAATTTATGGTGGTTCTGGATGATCTATGTCAGTGGTTTCTCTGGTCCGGAGCCTCATTCATGTCGGGATTTATATAGTTTCTACTCTCGTTCCGTGCATTGGTGGCTCTGGATGATCTGTTTTGGTTGCTTCTTGTTTCAGAGCTACAGTCATGTTTGGATCTCTGATTTTATGTGCTCCGTCAGCTTTCTCCCTCTCTTTATGTCTTCGAGCTTCAATGACTTGAGCTGGATTACGGTCCTCCTTTTGTGTTTCGACCGTTTTTGCACAGTGACTTTCCAGCTGCTTACTATTTTGACTGCCAGATCGGGTACAGCAGATCGATCTCGGTGTAGGTTATATTCTTCAGGTTGGTATTACACTGGCAGATGGCTCAGAGATGGGCACCATCGGTGGTCTTTTGCACATATTTCTGAGCCGGATCTCTACTGCTTAGATAGATTTCATTTTACTCCCATGTATTTAGCGTTGCTTCTTGAGCTTCATATGTATTATGCGCTTTAGCTAGGGCTTAGCTTTTGGCTCATTTATTTGCCACCCTAGATTTTTGTTTTTTGTGTGTTGTGTAGTAGCTTTTCGAGAGGTCTTGGTATAGTCCCCCTCTCGTTAGGTTTTATGTTGTATATCTGTTTTGATGATATATACAGGTAGGGGTCTGCCTAACCCCCCCGCTTCCGGCGGTGTTTTATATTAAAAAAAAAAAAAAAAAACCCTAAACCCTAAACCCTAAACCCAAAACCCTAAACCCTAAACCACACACTAAAAGGTGCGAAAACACACAGTAACTTCGGCACTATTCACGCCTCTCTACCGCCATGCTTCCGCCGCCGGATCCCGGCAGGCCACACCCACCACCTGAACTGCCATCCTCCGGCGAGTCTACCTGCAAAATTTCAGAACATTTGGAGTCCGGCAACCCCGTCAATTTAACGTCCGAAAAAGCTGGATTTCCGTCCAAACTTTCGCCGGCGACGAGTACCGCTCCTCCCGGCGCCGGACATACATCATCTGAATCGTCTCTGCTAGACGGTTCGATTGGTCCAAGCCCCACCCTCAACAAGTCCGTAAATCACCCAGATTCGACGTGCAAAGTGACGCCGCCACTGTTCATTCCGTCGCCGGAATTCATTTCTTCGATTCCGGTCGTCGCCGACCACCTTTGTGCAAATGGGCTCCCGATCTGGAATGCCCACTCCCAGACGAAGATAATGCCACCAGAATCGGCCCCAACGGTGTTCGCCTCCGATGGCAATTTCAGATCTACGCCGGCGGTGTCTGTCGCACATTTCACGTCCCACCTTTCTTCAAATTCCGGCGCCGGCACGTCGTCTTTCTTCGATTCCTCTGGCCAACATCCTCGTCCAGCCATGGGTCGTCTATTGCCATCGTCAATTTCAGGTTTCCGACCACCGATCGGAAACCCCCAATTTCATAATCAATTTCGATTTTCTTCACCTTCTTTGGTTCAATCGACCCCTCTTATGCCCGGTTCTAGTGGATTGAAGACCGGTTCCGTGACCACCTCGCCGTCGCCGATCTTTGGTACATCTCCGGTGGTCAACTCGCCGGTCAACTCGGCCGGGTCAACTCAGCGAGTTGACCGAGTCAACCCAACAGTCAACAATTCGGGTTCGGCTTCAAAATCTGATTTTCGGGCGACTAAGACGTTTCCGGTGTCATTTAGGGATGCTCTGGCTCCTACTTCGCCTCGCTCGGGGAAGAATGGCTTTGGAGATGTCGTGAATGCTATGGATGACATGCCCCTGCCGACTTTGAAGAATGGGAAACCGGGTATTTTATTCCCGGATGAGGTAATGTCTTCTCTGACCGAGCCTTTTAAGAATGGGAAACCGACTTTGAAGATTTCTGGTAATAGATCCTTAGTCCCAAACTCGGGTATTTCTGCGGCATTTGCTCGTTTGGGATTGAAGCGATCTTTTGATTTGAGGTTCTTGCCTCGGGGTTTTCTGATCCTGTCACTTCAGTGTGAAGAGGATTATGCGCTCTTTTGGACGCGTGGGCAGATGATGGTGGGACCTCTGGGGATCCGTTTTTCCAAATGGACCCCGGAATTCAATCTTCAGGAAGAATCTCCCATAGCCCCGGTTTGGGTGCGTTTCCCGGGTTTGCACATTCACCTGTTTAACAAGAAAAGTCTTTTTGCCCTTGCCAAGATTGTGGGCAACCCGGTGAAAATGGATGACTTTACTGCTGACTCCTCTCGGAGTGCTTTTGCTCGGGTCTGTGTGGAGTTGAATGTGTTGGAACCACCTGTTCAGCAAATTTGGGTGGGCTGGGGTGATCATACCCAGGAGATTGATGTTGTTTATGAGAAAATACCTGGGTATTGCTTGGATTGCAAGATGTTGGGCCATTCAACCAATGTTTGCTATTCCCATGGGAAAAATCCTAGACCTGCTCGATCCAAGCCTGCTGATCGTGATCATCCTCAGCAAGAGGCCCCTCCTGCTCCGGCACCTCCTCAGGGTGCTGTTCCTGTCATTGTCCCGGGACCACAGCCCCAGCTTCATGTCAATGGCCATGGTCCCCAGCGTAGACAGAGACGGAGGCCTGTGCGTCAGGTTCTCCCGAGAGATGATCCTCTTGCGTCGAACTCTTTTGGAGTTCTTTCCCATTTGCAGGAGACAGAGGTCGGCTCTGAGGAGCTTGGATTAGGTGTT
This sequence comes from Primulina eburnea, assembly GCF_022965805.1. Lineage (NCBI taxonomy): Eukaryota > Viridiplantae > Streptophyta > Magnoliopsida > Lamiales > Gesneriaceae > Primulina > Primulina eburnea. The sequence continues at coordinate 53,489,418 of NC_133103.1, read as the reverse complement.
CCTGATCCCTCTGTCGGTTTGAGTTCTCATCAGGAGGCCACTATTTTTGACCGCCCTGAGGTCTCGGTGGCTGATGACGATGAGAGCGTTCCTTTTGTGGACTGCGTGGATGACCTTGGGTCTCCACGCCCGGATGTGGTGACTGTGTTTGTCCCCCCGGAGGCTTGTATTGAAAATCATAGCAGTCACTCGGTCCCATCTTTTCCTGCATCCCCTGCTGATGCCACTTCTCTGCTGGACGAGTTGATTGCTAGACAGGGACCCCCTATTCTTGAGATGACCCCCAGTCACATGTCGGCTGATGATCCTGATCAGGATTTTGATCGACATTCTGTGTCTGGAGTTAGCTGTGGGTCCGAGTGTAGTATTCTGGACACTGACATGTCAAACCCCAGAAAACGACCTCAGGATGATGGTCGGCGATCGCATAAAAAGCGATCGGGTCCTTCTTCCACCCGTTCCCCATGAATTGCTTAATCTGGAATATCCGGGGACTTCGCGGTTCGGAGTCCCAGCAGAGGCTTCATGCCTTTGTAAAGGAGAAACAGATTAAGGTTTTGGCTGTTTTGGAGCCCATGATTGATCTGGATCCGAGATTCATGACTCGCCGTTTGGGGTTTTCTGGAGTCATTTCTAATCTCTCCGGTCATATCTGGGTATTTTTTGCTGCTGATGTGATGGCGGAGTGTGTTTTTGATCATGCTCAGTTCCTTCACATCAGAGTCTCTGCCTCTTTCTTACCGACAGAGATATTTTGTTCTTTTGTTTATGCTAGATGTGATTATGTCCAGCGTAGGGATCTTTGGGCTTCTTTGCTTTTGGTTAAGCCTGTTTTGGGTCCCTGGCTGGTTGGGGGCGATTTTAATGTCGTCAGGGATGCGTCTGAGTGCTTGGGCTCCCGTGGTGGTAGGTTGCTACCCATGGAGGAGTTCAACAATTTTATTATTGATTCTGGTCTTATCGATGCTGGTTTTGAGGGGTCTTCGTTCACTTGGACGAATAAGACCATTTGGAAGCGGTTGGACATGGTCTTGGTTTCTGTTGATTGGGGAGATCATTTCAGCTCGATTCGGGTTGAGCATCTCGCCCGTACTGTCTCGGATCACTGTCCGCTTTTGGTTACCGCTCCTGTTTTTGCCCGTGGACCGAGCTCGTTTCGCTTCCAGCGAATGTGGGTTAGGCACCATGATTTTTTGCAGACTGTGAGGCTTAATTGGAATCTGCCATGCAGTCTGAGCGGCATGCCTCGGCTTTCTGCCAAGATGAAGCGTCTCAAGCATCACCTCCGGTGGTGGAATCGGGATGTTTTTGGTAACATCTTTGATAGACTCACTGAGGCTGAGAGGGCTGTTCGTTCAGCTGAGGATGTCTGTGAGGCCGACCCTTCTGACGCGAATTGGACTTCCTTGTCCGATCGCAATGAGGATCTGGCTCGTATCACCGCCATGGAGGCGGATTTTTGGAAACAGAAAGTGGCTTGCCATTGGCTTGAGGATGGTGAGCGGAACACCAGACTCTTCCATAATATGGTGAGGAAAAAGCGTGTGGCGAATAAAATTTTCCGCATATGGGAGAATGGGGTTTGCCTGACGTCTCAGGATTTGATTCAGCAGTCGGGGGCCTTATTTTTCCAGGATCTGCTTACCGGGGAGCCCTCTGCGCTCGATTGCCCTGATTTTTCGGGTTTTCCCTCGGTTATCTCTGCCGTGGAGAATGACGGTATTGCTGCGATTCCCTCTTTGGAGGAGGTCCGCGCGACCGTCTTCTCTATCCACCCTGATAGTGTTGCTGGCCCTGATGGCTTTTCTTCGGCGTTCTTTCAGCATTGCTGGGAGATTGTCCATCAGGACGTTTTTGGTGCTGTTCTTGATTTTTTCCAGGGTTCTCCTATGCCTCAGGGCTTTACCGCCACCACGATCACTCTTATTCCCAAAGTCGAGGGTGCACGCGCTTGGTCGGACTTCCGTCCGATCAGTCTGTGTAATGTCACGAACAAAATCATCTCGAAGCTGTTGTGCTCTCGGTTGAGGGATGTGGTGGAGAGACTTGTTTCCCCGAATCAGAGTGGCTTCGTTCCGGGTCGGATGATCTCTGATAATATCCTCCTTGCCCAGGAGCTCACTCACAGCATTACTCTCCCCTCTCGTGGTGGTAATGTCATCTTGAAGTTGGATATGGCCAAGGCCTATGATAGGGTCCAGTGGCATTTCCTATTTGACGTTATGAGACATTTTGGTTTTTCAGAGCGTGTTGTGGCTTTGGTCTCGGCCTGTATTTCCCATTGTCATTTCTCTGTGAACATCAATGGCTCTCTCTCGGGGTTTTTTGGTTCCACCAGAGGCCTCCGGCAGGGCGATCCATTGTCTCCCCTTCTCTTCGTTTTGGGGGCGGAGTATCTCTCTCGTGGCCTTGACCGACTCTACCTGCAGCATCCTGCGTTTAGGTATCGTTCTGATTGTGATATTCTGATTTCCCACCTGGCTTATGCTGATGATGTCATTATTTTTGCCAGTGGTGGGTCTCGTGGTATGCAGCGCCTTGTCGATTTTCTGCATCACTACGAGAACTGTTCGGGGCAGCGTGTGAATACTGCCAAGAGTTCTTTGATTTTGCCTCCGAGGTGCTCTGAGCGCCTCCGCTCCCGGACTCTGCGCATCACCGGGTTCGCCGAGGGCCATCTGCCCCTCAAGTACCTCGGAGTTCCCCTTTATCGGGGTAATCGCACATGCTCCCTTTTTGAGCCCCTCCTACAGTCTGTTCGTAGGAAGTTAGAGGGTTGGGAGACTCGGACCCTCTCCCCGGGTAGCCGCATGACCCTGATACGTAGCGTGCTCCTCTCCATGCCGATTTATCTGTTTCAGGTGGTTCAGCCACCTCTGGCTGTCATGGAGAAGCTTGAGCGGGCCTTCAATGCCTTCCTCTGGGGGTCGAGACCCTTGGAAAAGAAGTGGCACTGGGCCCGGTGGTCCCGGGCTTGCCTCCCCGTACTTGAGGGGGGCCTTGGATTCCGCAGATTGAAAGATCTCGTGGAATGTTTCTCTATTAAATTATGGTTCAGATTTCGGCAGGGATCCTCTCTATGGGCGAGATTCCTTCTACGGAAGTATTGCCGGCTGGATGCTCCTGCCTGTGTCCCCGCCCGTGCTTCTATTTCCCCCATTTGGCGTCGTCTCCTCAGGATCCGCCCTCGCGCGGAGCCTGGCATTCGCTGGCGAGTTGGTCTCGGAGATGTTTCCTTTTGGGATGACACTTGGTTTGGGGACGTTCCTTTGTCCTCCCGGTGTGTGGTCCGCGGGGGCCGTGATGTTCGGGTCTCTCATTTTCTGTCTGAGGGGTCCTGGGATTTTGATCGCCTTTGTGCGGTTGTTGCTCCTTCGGTTGCCGAGGAGATTGTTTTGATTCCTGTTCTTTCGGGAGACCCTGATCTGGCACGATGGATCCATAGCTCCGATGGTGCTTTCTCTGTGAGATCTGCTTGGGAGCCGATTCGTCAGCGTGCTCCGTCTTCCGATATATTCCGCCCGTGCTGGGGGAGTTGGTTGAGGCCTACCATGTCGTTCTTCCTTTGGAGATTCTGGCATCAGTGGCTCCCTGTTGATGAGGTGCTCCAGCGCCGGGGTTTTGCATTAGTCTCGAGATGTCAGTGTTGTGATATGGCTGAGACATTCACACACATATTCATTAGCAGCCCGGTTGCTCGGTCTGTCTGGCACTTCTTTGGCGCCGTGTTTCGGGTTCGTATTCCCGACACTGAGGATTTCAGTTTGTTCCTCAGTGCGTGGAAGAGAGATTTGGTCTGGTCCCGGGGGGGCCATGTGAGGGAGTTTCTCCCCTGCATCGTTCTGTGGTTCCTCTGGACTGCGCGGAACGATGCGAAGCACCGTCTCCTCCCTGTTTCTGGGGAGACGGTGAAGTATCAGATTTTGTATTACTTGCGTCTTGCCCACTCTGCGTGTACTGTCAAGCCCAGACATTGGCTGGGTGTGTTTCAGGTGGCGAGATTGCTGGGTATTTCGGTTGCTCTCCACAGATTCCATAGGACGGCGATTGTTCGCTGGCTGCGACCGCCGTCCGGGTGCTTCAAGCTTAATGTGGATGGGAGCTCGCGTGGTATTTCTGGGGACTCCTCTGCTGGTGGTGTTGTTCGGGATGATTCCGGGAGGGTTGTGCTCTCATTCAGCGAGTTCATCGGAGCTGGGTCTTCTCTTCGGGCTGAGCTTTGGGCGGTTTGGAGGGGTCTTCTCCTTTGTTCTGATCATTCTTTTTTCCCTCTTTGGATCGAGCTTGATTCTCTGACTTCTATTCAGCTCATTCGTTCCCGTCGATGTTGCTGGGGTCTTGATCACATTGTATCCAGGATTCTGGTCCTTTTGAGGGGGCGGTCTGTTCATATTTCGCATATATTCCGGGAGGGTAATTCGCTGGCGGATGCGTTGGCGGCGAGGGCCCATACCCTTAGGCACTTTACCTTAGAGTTAGGTCCCTCCCTCCCTAGGCACATTTCCATACTTGCACGTTCGGATACCTCCGGACTTCCCTACCTGAGATATAGATGTTCTTAGCTGTTTGCAGCCCTTCCCTTCACTTGGATCCATTTCTTCTGACTTTCTATCTATATATATATATATGTTTATTTTTTCTTTGCAGGTACTGTTCTTTTGGGGGGTTCTCTTTTCCCCCGTCTTGCCAGTCTGGTGTGAGTGGGTCCAGACACTCGCACACTACATGTTTGGTCTCCTAGGGATTGGGTGGGCTCTTGCACTTACCCTATTGGTGCTTTTCTTTGGCCCTCTCATATTCCCTGGAGCGCTATTTCTGTTTGTGGCTCTCTTTGGTCCATTTCTGGTTCCTGGCGTGCGCTTACTGCAGATTCTCCTTGCCCGCCGTATCAGTTCTTTTACAGGAGTTTACTGGATGTCGTGGTTGTTCCAGGGATTATTTCCGGACGATCCTCTTCATTGTTATGATACCTTCGTCAGATTTATACTTCAGATGCTGGATCCTTTTTGTCCTGGCTGGATTGCGATCTTCATTTTGCCTTTTATCGTCATTGGACAGTGATTTCCTGGCCAGATCTTATGTTCCCTGCTGGGATTCATACAGTTACCTGGTCTCAGATTAGCGTCGTTCTGACAGACCGGCTTCTTCAGGGTGATGGTTCAGAGATGAGAGCTTCTTCATGGATTCCGCACTCATCTTACAGTTATCATTTGATCTTCTCGGCGTGTTGCCACTTAGCGCTGCTCGTATCTGATTAGTTTCTGGTGCACTTTTTGCCGTAGTCTAGGGTTATTTTGTTTACGTATTTATGTCCCTAGGTTATTCTGTCTTTATGTTTCCACTGCTTTAGCCTTTTCGAGGAGGTCTTGGTATAGTCCCCCTCCTCTTTTAGGTTTTCTTTCTGTTGTTACTTTTTATTTTGTGGATATATACAGGTAGGGGTCTGCCTAACCCCCCCGCATCCGGCGGTGTTTTCCGGGGAAAAAAAAAAAAAAAAAAAACCCTAAACCCTAAACCCTAAAACCCTAAACCCTAAACCCGAAACCCCTAACCCCTAAACCCTAAACCCTAAACCCTAAATCCGGAGCATTCTCGGCACTGGACTGAATCAAGTTTCTTTGTTTCCGGTCGACCTGGGGTTTCATTCCTAGATTTGAAATTTCTTGAGTAGGAACAAAAGTTTTGTTTCTTTCAGTGGGAGTGAATGAGGGTTTCAGTGTAGACACAGGTTTCTTTTTGTCTCTCATCCGCTTCAAGTAGTCGCCAAATTTCTTGGTGATCAAGGATATTGTTTCTTCACCTAGATCAGACTCATTTGCCTCTTGAATTAGGTTGTTTACAGAATCATCGGTGGTTTGCAGGGCAATTGCTTTTCCTTTACTTCTTGTCTGTAGCTCTAAATTCATCTCAAATGTTCTGAGAGAGCTGATTAGTTCCTCCAGATTAAGCTTAGAAGTGTCCTTGGATTCGTCAATAGCACAGATTTTGATATTAAACCGCTCCGGAAGAGATCTCAGGACCTTGCTAACCAGTCTTTCATTTGACGTAGAATCACCGAGACTACTGGCCTCATTTGCTATCTCACGCAATCTCCGATCATATTCCATAATAGTCTCGTTTTCCTCCATCCTTAAACTTTCAAATTTAGAGGTCAACATCTTGAGTTTGGTTCTGCGAACACTCTCTGATCCTTCGCAGTGCTTTTGAAGAATATCCCAGGCTTCTTTGGCGGAAATGCAGTTGGTGATGAGACTGAACATATTAATATCCACCGAGGTGAATATCGCATTTAGCGCCTTGGAGTTGAAGTTCGAGGTTATAACTTCATCATTGGACCAGGAACTTTCAGGTTTGCTACGACTGTCTCCATCACCATCAACTATCTTCGGCGGGGACCATCCATCCAAAACACGTTGCCATGCCCTTTCTTCTATAGATTTGATGTACACTCTCATTTTGACTTTCCAGAGAGCATAGTTCGAACCATCTAGGACTGGTGGTCTAAAAACCGTGTTAGACCCTAGTGAATCCATTGAGCTATTAGTGTATTTCCTGCAAATAGCAATAAACCAGAATCAAACACTTAGTGTATCAAGTGATGGCTCTGATACCACTTGTAAGAATTATTGCGCATTAATTGTCAGGAAATAAAGATTAAAAACTTGTATGTCAGAATTAAGTGTTGTGGTTGGTGTTGTCAACTCGGCACACAACACAGCAGCGGAAATTGACTGATCAAATTATAAACTGAGTAAAGTAACTAAAGAGCAGGATTCAATTATGCACAAGTACTAATACTTGTGCAAAGCCTCAAGGCAACAAATTCACTAGAAAAGTATGTAAATCGTTTACACACAAAACAGATACTAGTGAGAATAACGAAACATAAATTCCTTGACACGCCAAGGAATTAAACGACATCAAATAAAAACTTTTAACCCAAAACTAGATGTTACTGTCGAACAACTGCTGAGTACACCAGAACGAGAGTATCCTTCTAGTTTAAGCGATTCCTACCTTGATCTTCAACTTTGTCAAAACGTCGTCAAGAATCTTTATTTCCTGTCATCACACAAACATTTGCATTATTAATGACCTCACACTTATCTTTATTGAATCTAACATGCAAATTGTCATCACAGAGTTGACTTATGCTTATTAAGTTTGAGTTAAGTCCTTCAACATGGAGAACATTGTGGAGTATGGGAAGCCCGTCAACATTCAGAGTCCCTTTGCCTACAATTTTCCCTTTGGCACCTCCACCATATGTCACCCGACCACTTGCAACTTCAAGATAATCAATGAGGTGTTCTTAGATCCCGTCATATGACGGGAACACCCACTATCAAAGTACCATGCTCCTGAAATGTTAGTTTTTAACGAGGTATAAATAACATTGAATAGAGTTACTGTTTTGGGTACCCAGATTTTCCTTGCAGGGGGTTTCTTGATTCCAGTATTGTACTTGGTGTTGGGAAACACCTTATGCAACACTTCATTTGAATGCCAATACAAGTAATCGTTTCTCAGTTTGTAGCAGAAGGGTCTGATGTGCCCAGGCTTATGGCAGTAATGACATATAAAATTACGCTTACTTTTATTGAGTCTTGCTGATGAAGCACACTTTTTAATTCGTGACGCCCTTGCTGAGGAGTGAGCTTTTGGGAATGAAGTGGATGAATCAACAGACTTCAGTTTTTGTTCAGTGCTTGGCTTTGGAGTGGGGACAGTTTTTGGAGGCATGTCCGTTGATAAGGGGTCAGTACAATCTTCTCCTTTCACAAATACTGTGGTCTTTGAGCGAGTGTTGGACGACTCTCCATGCTCATACGTGCTTTCAACATAGCCAAGACCAGACTTACTCCTCGATCCCATGTTCAGCATTGTGTCAAGCTTTGAAGAGCTTGCATTGAATTTTGCAAGTGTTTTTGATGCCTTTTCGAGCTCATCTCTAACTTTACATAGTTCAATGTCCTTCCTACTCAGCAAAGTTTCAAGACGTGACAAGTTGCTCTTTAGATCAGTATTCTCTTTTGTGAGTTTGGAGTTTGTCTCATTTCGTTTAAGCCAGTCATGATAGAGTTCTTCGTACATCATCTGGACAGTTTCCACAGTTAGTTCTTCTTGATCAACTTCCTTGATGTCTGTACAACCTAAATTTCCCAGAGATTTGATATTAAGGCATAGTGATCTTGAACTAGTGTTGCGACCCGGTGTTGCAACACCAGTGGCAACACCGAGGGGATTAACCTGCAGTCTATACATATCATGATGAACAGCAGAAAAAGAGGTACAATCGTCTCCTTCCTTGGAGCCGTATTCCTCATCAGTGTCTTCGTCACTCAGTGTGGCTGTCATGATTTTATTCCTCCGAAGCCGATTGGCACACTCGTTTGCGTAGTGGCCAAATCCGGAGCATTCTCGGCATTGGACTGAATCAAGTTTTTTTGTTTCCGATCGACCTGGGGTTTCATTCCTAGATTTGAAATTTCCTTGAGTAGGAACAAAAGTTTTGTTTCTTTCAGTGGGAGTGAATGAGGGTTTCAGTGTAGACACAGGTTTCTTTTTGTCTCTCATCCGCTTCAAGTAGTCGCCAAATTTCTTGGTGATCAAGGATATTGTTTCTTCACCTAGATCAGACTCATTTGCCTCTTAAATTAGGTTGTTTACAGAATCATCGGTGGTTTGCAGGGCAATTGCTTTTCCTTTACTTCTTGTCTGTAGCTCTAAATTCATCTCAAATGTTCTGAGAGAGCTGATTAGTTCCTCCAGATTAAGTTTAGAAGTGTCCTTGGATTCGTCAATAGCACAGATTTTGATATTAAACCGCTCCGGAAGAGATCTCAGGACCTTGCTAACCAGTCTTTCATTTGACATAGAATCACCGAGACTACTGGCCTCATTTGCTATCTCACGCAATCTCCGATCATATTCCATAATAGTCTCGTTTTCCTCCATCCTTAAACTTTCAAATTTAGAGGTCAACATCCTGAGTTTGGTTCTGCGAACACTCTCTGATCCTTCGCAGTGCTTTTGAAGAATATCCCAGGCTTCTTTGGCGGAAATGCAGTTGGTGATGAGACTGAACATATTAATATCCACCGAGGTGAATATCGCATTTAGCGCCTTGGAGTTGAAGTTCGAGGTTATAACTTCATCATTGGACCAGGAACTTTCAGGTTTGCTACGACTGTCTCCATCACCATCAACTATCTTCGGCGGGGACCATCCATCCAAAACACGTTGCCATGCCCTTTCTTCTATAGATTTGATGTACACTCTCATTTTGACTTTCCAGAGAGCATAGTTCGAACCATCTAGGACTGGTGGTCTAAAAACCGTGTTAGACCCTAGTGAATCCATTGAGCTATTAGTGTATTTCTTGCAAATAGCAATAAACCAGAATCAAACACTTAGTGTATCAAGTGATGGCTCTGATACCACTTGTAAGAATTATTGCGCATTAATTGTCAAGAAATAAAGATTAAAAACTTGTATGTCAGAATTAAGTGTTGTGGTTGGTGTTGTCAACACGGCACACAACACAGCAGCGGAAATTGACTGATCAAATTATAAACAGAGTAAAGTAACTAAAGAGCAGGATTCAATTATGCACAAGTACTAATACTTGTGCAAAGCCTCAAGGCAACAAATTCACTAGAAAAGTATGTAAATCGTTTACACACAAAACAGATACTAGTGAGAATAACGAAACATAAATTCCTTGACACGCCAAGGAATTAAACAACATCAAATAAAAACTTTTAACCCAAAACTAGATGTTACTGTCGAACAACTGCTGAGTACACCAGAACGAGAGTATCCTTCTAGTTTAAGCGATTCCTCCCTTGATCTTCAACTTTGTCAAAACGTCGTCAAGAATCTTTATTTCCTGTCATCACACAAACATTTGCATTATTAATGACCTCACACTTATCTTTATTGAATCTAACATGCAAATTGTCATCACAGAGTTGACTTATGCTTATTAGGTTTGAGTTAAGTCCTTCAACATGGAGAACATTGTGGAGTATGGGAAGCCCGTCAACATTCAGAGTCCTTTTGCCTACAATTTTCCCTTTTGGCACCTCCACCATATGTCACCCGACCACTTGCAACTTCAAGATAATCAATGAGGTGTTCTTTAGATCCCGTCATATGACGGGAACACCCACTATCAAAGTACCATGCTCCTGAAATGTTAGTTTTTAACGAGGTATAAATAACATTGCATAGAGTTACTGTTTTGGGTACCCAGATTTTCCTTGCAGGGGGTTTCTTGATTCCAGTATTGTACTTGGTGTTGGGAAACACCTTATGCAACACTTCATTTGAATGCCAATACAAGTAATCGTTTCTCAGTTTGTAGCAGAAGGGTCTGATGTGCCCAGGCTTATGGCAGTAATGACATATAAAATTACGCTTACTTTTATTGAGTCTTGCTGATGAAGCACACTTTTTAATTCGTGACGCCCTTGCTGAGGAGTGAGCTTTTGGGAATGAAGTGGATGAATCAACAGACTTCAGTTTTTGTTCAGTGCTTGGCTTTGGAGTGGGAACAGTTTTTGGAGGCATGTCCGTTGATAAGGGGTCAGTACAATCTTCTCCTTTCACAAATACTGTGGTCTTTGAGCGAGTGTTGGACGACTCTCCATGCTCATACGTGCTTTCAACATAGCCAAGACCAGACTTACTCCTCGATCCCATGTTCAGCATTGTGTCAAGCTTTGTAGAGCTTGCATTGAATTTTGCAAGTGTTTTTGATGCCTTTTCGAGCTCATCTCTAACTTTACATAGTTCAATGTCCTTCCTACTCAGCAAAGTTTCAAGACGTGACAAGTTGCTCTTTAGATCAGTATTCTCTTTTGTGAGTTTGGAGTTTGTCTCATTTCGTTTAAGCCAGTCATGATAGAGTTCTTCGTACATCATCTGGACAGTTTCCACAGTTAGTTCTTCTTGATCAACTTCCTTGATGTCTGTACAACCTAAATTTCCCAGAGATTTGATATTAAGGCATAGTGATCTTGAACTAGTGTTGCGACCCGGTGTTGCAACACCAGTGGCAACACCGAGGGGATTAACCTGAAGTCTATACATATCATGATGAACAGCAGAAAAAGAGGTACAATCGTCTCCTTCCTTGGAGCCGTATTCCTCATCAGTGTCTTTGTCACTCAGTGTGGCTGTCATGATTTTATTCCTCCGAAGCCGATTGGCACACTCGTTTGCGTAGTGGCCAAATCCGGAGCATTCTCGGCATTGGACTGAATCAAGTTTCTTTGTTTCCGGTCGACCTGGGGTTTCATTCCTAGATTTGAAATTTCCTTGAGTAGGAACAAAAGTTTTGTTTCTTTCAGTGGGAGTGAATGAGGGTTTCAGTGTAGACACAGGTTTCTTTTTGTCTCTCATCCGCTTCAAGTAGTCGCCAAATTTCTTGGTGATCAAGGATATTGTTTCTTCACCTAGATCAGACTCATTTGCCTCTTGAATTAGGTTGTTTACAGAATCATCGGTGGTTTGCAGGGCAATTGCTTTTCCTTTACTTCTTGTCTGTAGCTCTAAATTCATCTCAAATGTTCTGAGAGAGCTGATTAGTTCCTCCAGATTAAGCTTAGAAGTGTCCTTGGATTCGTCAATAGCACATATTTTGATATTAAACCGCTCCGGAAGAGATCTCAGGACCTTGCTAACCAGTCTTTCATTTGACATAGAATCACCGAGACTACTGGCCTCATTTGCTATCTCACGCAATCTCCGATCATATTCCATAATAGTCTCGTTTTCCTCCATCCTTAAACTTTCAAATTTAGAGGTCAACATCTTGAGTTTGGTTCTGCGAACACTCTCTGATCCTTCGCAGTGCTTTTGAAGAATATCCCAGGCTTCTTTGGCGGAAATGCAGTTGGTGATGAGACTGAACATATTAATATCCACCGAGGTGAATATCGCATTTAGCGCCTTGGAGTTGAAGTTCGAGGTTATAACTTCATCATTGGACCAGGAACTTTCAGGTTTGCTACGACTGTCTCCATCACCATCAACTATCTTCGGCGGGGACCATCCATCCAAAACACGTTGCCATGCCCTTTCTTCTATAGATTTGATGTACACTCTCATTTTGACTTTCCAGAGAGCATAGTTCGAACCATCTAGGACTGGTGGTCTAAAAACCGTGTTAGACCCTAGTGAATCCATTGAGCTATTAGTGTATTTCCTGCAAATAGCAATAAACCAGAATCAAACACTTAGTGTATCAAGTGATGGCTCTGATACCACTTGTAAGAATTATTGCGCATTAATTGTCAGGAAATAAAGATTAAAAACTCGTATGTCAGAATTAAGTGTTGTGGTTGGTGTTGTCAACACGGCACACAACACAGCAGCGGAAATTGACTGATCAAATTATAAACTGAGTAAAGTAACTAAAGAGCAGGATTCAATTATGCACAAGTACTAATACTTGTGCAAAGCCTCAAGGCAACAAATTCACTAGAAAAGTATGTAAATCGTTTACACACAAAACAGATACTAGTGAGAATAACGAAACATAAATTCCTTGACACGCCAAGGAATTAAACGACATCAAATAAAAACTTTTAACCCAAAACTAGATGTTACAGTCGAACAACTGCTGAGTACACCAGAACGAGAGTATCCTTCTAGTTTAAGCGATTCCTCCCTTGATCTTCAACTTTGTCAAAACGTCTTCAAGAATCTCTTCAAGGTGATTTTGTATATGCCTCACAGTTCTTACTGCCCCCGCTTTTGATTGATGATGTTCACATATTTATTTCTGCATCACGATCTTTCACGATTCTCTAAATCTATAATCAAGGAAACAAGTGTGTTAAAAAAGAATCAAACTCTTTTTCAAGATATGGCCTATCCTATAGATATTTTCCCTGATGAATGAGTATCGATTTCTAAGGAAACAAATCATTTATATTATCTAGAAATGCAAAAATAAAATCTCAGTAAAATGTGGAATCAACAATTCCTTTCAATCTCCCCCTTTTTTGCATTTCTGGACAAAACTTTAGAACGGGATGATCCATCAGTGTACAACTCCCCCTCCATGTAACTCCCCATAAATTTGCCATGTGTTGTTAGTAGTGTTGTGACTCGTGTTGGCAAACACTATCACACAACACCGTAAGACAGACCCAGATAGACAGCAAAACAAAAACCAACTAAGCGCACTAGAATAAAAGAAAGGAAGAGAAACTTAGTCTGAAGAAAGAACGTAGTCTGCCTTGTCAGTCAGTAGCTCCAGCAGTATCATCATGGTCGGTACCATCACCGCTACCCCTACTATTATCATCATCCCTTACTCCCCCTTTTTGGACAGAAGGCACACCTCCCCCTAGTAACATGTTGTAAGTAGCAATTTGTGTTTCAAAATAGGAGATGGTTGCATTGGATTGGGATATCAGCTGATTGGCAAGAACAATGGTGTCACGAGCCTGCTGAATCTGTTGAACACCGAAGGCAATTTGGGCACGGATGGCAGAAGTTGGAAGCTGGAGAAACCCTGTCGGTGTAGATGAAGAGGAAAAAGTGGTGCTACCACTAGGATCAACATTAGTGTCTGGAACCATAGCAGGAGCAAACCCAGTGTCAGACCAGGGAAGATCAAGGACCCTAGTGCCTTTGAAATAAGCGGAGGCAATTTTCAAGGGTTCTCCGACTTCGATTAGAGGTTCATCCTCCGCTTTCACAAATCCCTGGGATTCAAGGATACCAAAAATTAGGGATGGATACGGGAGTGTGACAGACCTCAACTGTCCTTCTGCAAACTGCATAACAATGGAAAACACTAACTCTCCAAAGTTGAAATTCCGGCCCGTGCCGATGGTAAATAGGGAGACAGCTTGAAGGCGGGTGACCACAGTAGTGTTTCGAGACGGGGTCCAGTTGCGTATGGCAGTTTTGTGGAGAACTGAGTAGAAGGATGTCAGTTTTGCTGCTGCTAGACGCTCTGGGAGCTGTGGATACTGAGTGACCAATCCCCCGGTGAGAACCGAAGTGATGTAGTCAATATGTGGAAGGTCATCCACATTCTCATTGGTAGGTGTATGGTTGAAGGCATTGATAATTTGCGGAGAGAAATCGTATACTGGCATCCCGAACAAAGACACGCCCGTACCTAAGTGACCTCTTATCTCCAACACTGGTGGTCAGATTTCAATAGAATTCAAGAACAGGTCGTCTAGCATAAGGCATTACAGAGTTCACTGTGGAGCTTAGCCTGCGGATGTTAAGAAATGTGGTGAGATTGTACCTTCCATACGCCTCAAAATCAATATTGCGTTCTTCAACAAAATTCTTGTTTGCATACAGGTACCAATGGCCCACAGCAGTCTCGGAGTAAAATTGAGGAGAGAAGGAAGTGGCCAGGTTATAGTCCTCGTCAACAGTGTTGTCAACACCCGGTGTAGCACCAGTGCCAACATTTTCAGCAGCTGCCTCAGTGTCAACTGAATGGCCAGAGTGCTCACCAGACTCTTGAAATTCAGCCTCCATGGCAGTGTCAGATGAGGAGGTATCAGAGGGTTCTGGTGGGGCTGCATCCTGATGAGGAATCGAAGCACCCTTGTGTTTTGCTTCTCGTAAGTTGTTAAGGAAGTCAGCCAGGGATTGTTCGTCCTCTGAAGAAAAGCCAACTTCCGGGGATCTGTCAGGTTGTTGCCCAGAGGATGTGGTCAGAGCAGTGGATTTCTTCACACGAGTAGAACGCTTCCGATGTACCAACTCAAAGTTGTCATCATTCGAATCATCTCCGGACGAGAAATCTGGGTCGAGTGTGAAGTATGTGGCCATCCGCGGTTTCTTTGGAGCATCAAAATTGGGACTATATCCTGCCTGCCATTTAGATCGCCGGAGAGCGGTGGTGTTTTGTGGCGGAAAGGCTCGGCGAAGTGCTTCGTAGTCGATTGGCATGCCTGGGTACCATGGATTTCCAGGTTCTCCCGGGGCAATTTCCTCAAGCGGGGCAAGTTGGGGAAGAACGGGCACAATTTGCAGAGGATTGTGAGCAGGAGTCTCAGGCGGTGGTGTTGGAGGTGGTGTTGACTCCCGTCTGGGAACACTATGAGTTGTCTCCATTTCACTTCGGATGTCTTGTGGATCGAATTGATGATCTGCCATAACCAAGAAGAGGCGAGTTCAGTATCGCTTGGGAGTGATAAGTACCCCGAAAAAAATATCGAAAAGCAATGAGTGATCGTGAAACACAGTGGCCAGAGAACTGTGATTAATACAGGAGAAATCAAATAACATGGTATTTAAACCCTAGCACCAACGGTAACAATTTGAATCGAACGGACGCAACAGTAACGGTAAAAAAAAAACGGGTTAGCCTGCGACAACGGTAACAATTTCATCAAGATTTCAAATTCAGGATATAGAGGAACCACTGATGGCCCACTCCGATTTGTAACCCACAGAAGATAAGACATATCAAATCCTCAAAATTTTGGTTTAAAAGAAAGTTTAATCAACCGTTATCTGTCAAGTCTGATCTCCAGCCTATTTTGATGTCTTCAAGAACCAACAAATAATATGCAAGTCCTAAAGATGCCTTTGGAAGATGAATGAAACAAAATGTCAGACAATGTATGAATCGTGAAATGTCTGAACTGAGTGTTGGCAACACCTCCTGGCAACACCACTGAGTTGAGTCAAACTTCCATAAAATTTTCTTTTGATTCAGAAATGGTAGCTCCCACACTAGAAGAACGGTCTTCAAAGGACTCCCCTAGGTAGCTTTTTCCATTATTATTTTTACATAGAAGTGGTAGCTCCCACACTAGAAGAACGGTCTTCAATGGACTCCCCTAGGTAGCTTTTTCCATTCTATTATTCTTTATCCCCCCCTTTTTTTTTTTTGTTGTTTTGCCTCTTTTCTGTTTTTCTCCTTATGCTCGCATTTTCCAAGTCACTTTTGTACTTTAGACACGATCACGAATTCCGTGGATATCTTCAACTACTCGATGCCTTGGATTGAGCATAATTTACACCTCGACATTTGATTGAAAGTATGACTCACTAATGATACTATCCCTTTTTATACTCCACAAGTTGGAACCCCTCTGGTTGCTGTTCCGTTGGTTCCGTCCCACGTGGTTGAAGTTGTTCCAGTGGGGACAGACCCGATTGTTGTTTCCACGGCTCCGTCACAGTTGGTTGTTACTTCAGCTTCTGGTCCCATTACTCCGTTTCAGATCGACCTTGGGAGTGGTTCTCGAGAGGCTGATTTGGATCTTCCTCCTACTACTGCTTGTCAGTCCTTGCCACTACCAGGTCGGACTCGCTCACAGCAGCGTCGGTATTACAGGACTCAGAATAGTCAGGTGGGGTTACCCTATGGGCGACCGCCTGATTCAGGTTGATATGATTTTCTGATGGGCGTTCACTGCAGAGTTCTCCTTGCCCATCAGTGTTATAGTTTGTATGATGTATTCCGGGGCGCCTGATGTTTATTTTCTGGGTTGCTCTGTTGTAGTATGTCTTTTATTTTGTTATGATGTTATGCTTATTTCGCCTTTGCTGCGGAGGTCTTGGCCTAATCCCCCTCCCATCAGGCTTTCTTTGTACTGCTCTTTTGTTGTTTATAAATAAAATTTTCTCGAAAAAAAAAAAAAAAAAAAAACCCTAAACCCTAAACCCCCCGTCTTTGGCGGTATTTCCTCGTTAAAAAAAAAAAAAAACCCTAAACCCTAAACCCTAAACTGGTGACACATCAAACTTATGTTCCCAAAAATTTACTAACTCAATTTATCCTTACACTTAACTAACCGATCAAATTTACCTTAAATTGTCATAACTTTAAATTCTTAATTTGCCACAATATTATTTCACTAACGCTTAAATTTTCACCCTAAGATTGGTTCATCCTACAATGTCCTTGGTTACCATTCATTATAACATTATAATCCAAATATCTAAATATTCTATATTTTCTTCGAGCCTAAATAACCGAAAATTCCTACCATTTAAACTGTTCAATTCTCACTTACTACTAAATAAGTTCTCAAATTTACTAAAATTGTAAAATTAATTCTTACTTTCCCCGAATAGCATCCATTTTTTTCCCTAAATCTCGAAATTCCACAATTACACATTAGTTCTCAGTACTCCCAATTTAATTTTTTTTTTTATTTCTCGCATCATAAGATTCAATAGCCTTAAGTTTATTAAACCCAAAATTAATTCCCATAACACGTCTTACATTCCTATAAATACTTAAAATTCCAATTCCTCAAAAGTTCGAAATTAATCCTTAAAATTTTGAAACTTGCAATCTGACCCTTACAGTTCTCCAAATTTACATTTTGGCCCTACAGCTCTTCGAAATTTGCATCATTGTCCCTATAAAATTTTTCTACTTTACCTCATTAAACTTTTAAATTCTTGAACTCAAAACTTAAATCCCAAAATTTGGTAAATTCAAAAATAGTCCCTTAGAATTTTTTTTTTCACTTAAGTCCTCAAATTATTAGTTATTACAATTAGGTCCCTAAAATTCTCAATTCATGCAATTCCATCCTTAAATCTAACTAGGTAGAGCATGTATCCTAAATAAGTTCTACGTCTTATACTTCCAAATAGCGTCGTAGTCTTCGAATCATTAATCCTTGCATGGTATCCTCAAAATTTAATTCAACTAGCAACCACGACCCATCATTAATTTCTTACAAATTCTACAAGTCTCGAAAGCATTCATAAATTTTTTTTTTTAAGTTTAAATTATGGCCCATAAGTAGAACATCACTACTACTAACCCAAAAAAATTAATATAGTCAAATAATTTACGACCTCTCCAAATGCCAATAGCTAAATTCTTATTTATGTCCGGTGGGGGTGGAGGTGCATTTCCCTCCTGCCTCTGATGCTCACCGTCCTCCTGGTGAGGCTCATCATCTCTCACGCACCCAAGAATGCGTCTAGGAGGCATACCATTTCATACATAACCCAAACGTAACCAACATGCATAATTCCATAATTTACTTTAAATAAACACGGAAATAATTAAAGAATCTGAATGTAAAACATTTCATGGAAGCACGCTGTCAAAATAATTCATGCTTTAAATAAAATGCTGAAATGTAAAACTTACAGACCGAAAACCTGGCTTCGTGAGCTTCTCGTGGTCAGTAGTAGTGTAACCCTTTACAGAATCATTGCTCTGATACCAGCTATAACGGCCCGAAAATTCGTGCTTGAAAATTTGCGGAAAAATTAAAATTTTTCTTTTAAACTAAATGGAGTATCAACTTCATAAAATAAACTGTTAAATAATATTTAATGTTAGAAATAGCAGCGGCAGAATTTAATATTTGCAAAGTAACAATTTAAAATAATTCCACGAGAGATAAAATGTTTGAGCATAAAAATCGTAAGTGCTGAAAATGAGGTCCTCGGGTTCCACTACTGCCGACCAAGCTAGCTCACTGGTCCCCGCCCTCAACCCCGACATCATCAGTACCTACAACAATCAAGTCTAGTGAGCCTAAAGACTCAGCATGCATATAACATAAATAACGAGTAAATAGTAAAATAAATTTTGCATAGGAGTAAAATGATCATGTCGTGAGGCATAATGAAAAATATCATTTCTATGGTAATTATACTACGTGCATAACTGAACTGAAAATATCATGGTAAAAATGTTTGCTCCTTGGAGCCCTGTACTGAAATAACTGGTAATAATTTTTCTGGTGAGATTATGGTCTACGCATGTGGTCCCTGAACTGAACTGACCGGTAACTGGCGACCGGGCCTGTAACTGGCGACAGGACTTAGTAATGTACGTCTGATCAGACCACTGCCACAGTACTGGGTGAAACAACTGAACTGACCGGTAACTGGCGACCGGGCCTGTAACTGGCGACAGGACTTAGTAATGCACTCATAACCGGTAACTGACGACCGGACTGGTAACTGGCGACCGGATTTAATCAAGATAGTAAAGTGACCACAAGCAATATCGCATAAATCTCAAAATGAATATTTTTGCACGTAATATAATTAGATAACATCATTAAATAGGAACAATTTCGATCTTCTTGCATTAAAATCATGTACTTGCGATATTTAAAAATACCTATATGACTTGATTGAAGAGTGAAAGAAGATATAAACATGACTTGGTTTGTTTTGACAGAAAACAAACGAAATAACGACGCGGCGCGGTGGAGACGGAGTGCTCTTCACTTTCTTACTTTTCTCTCTTAATTCCTTTAAACCAAGCATGCACCATAATTATTATAATAGCATAAAAATCGTAAACATGATGCATGAATATTTAAAATATCATGAATTTGTGCTCAGGGTGCTGCCACGACCAAAATCTCTCCCGGGTGTAAAATGACTATTTTGCCCCTGGAAATCCAAAATTACCGTTTTACCCTTGGACTTCTAAAATTGACCCGAAACTTACCAAACTCCTTAAAATATCCCAAACATTTTTTTAAAACCATTCTTAGACTTAAACCCGAGCCCAATTTAATAACTTAACTGATTCGTTTTCAAACTTGGACCGGAGTCCCGATTTTAACCTGAATCGACTCGAAACTCAACCAAATTTTTCCCAACTTTTTACCACACCTTATAAACATCTAAAATACCCTAAAACCATTAAAATTAGACCTTAAAACTTTCGAACAAATCCCAAAACGGCTGCTGGAAAAATCCAGCAAATTACCAACCGTAACCCGAGTGCACCGAATTCACGTTCTAACCTTCCTAGACCAAACCATCGAGGACCAGCCATGATTCGACCTCACCTAGGCCTCCCTAGGACCTACTGGACTCACTTGAAACGAACCTACAGCCCCATGCAAGCCCTCAACCCTCGCACACTCCAAGACACACAAGGAAGCACCCCTCGGCCACTAGCCCTCACTCGTCGCCAACGCTTAGACCACCCCTAGGATACGACCAGCTACTGTTGAGCCCTTCTTGGCCACGCCTCAACCCCCTCAAGGGCTGCACCGTGGTTTGTTTAGGCTCTCCTACAGCTGGAACTCTTCCCACCACCCCGATCAAGCCGCAACGACCAAAATGAAACAAACTCGATCGGATATTCCCACAACTCACGCAACCTTCGACTCCAGCACTATTTTCCTTAACCCATGACAGCAATAAACCTCTTCACAATGACCCTTATCAGCAGAACACGGCAGCCCTTTGCGCTAAGCAAGAAAAGCGTGAGTTTCATGCACAATAAATCAAGATTCACATCCAACTTTGCTCAAAAACATAAACACCATGTAGATCGATAAATTTATAAACAAATACATGATTTTCAGCATATTAATGGAGTGAGTGATGAGAAAACGAAAATACAAGCGTGCCTTTGTTGAAAATTCTTGGACAAATGATCGAGAAGCCAACTACCAAGGAGGAAACTCTTTGCTTGAAGAAGAAAATTGTGTCACCGACAGTTTGAAGCAGCAAGCCACGAGAATGTTGATGATTGGAGGGGGTGGGCGGCTAGTGGAGGGTAATTAGGTTTAGTGGAAGATTAGTAATATATAAATAGTTAACAAATCAACTAATGGCCATAGGTTGTTAATTAAAAGTTTTTTTTTAAAAAAAGATATTTAGGCCCAAAAGCTTAAAAATAGGCCCATTAAATCCACGCGCACTCCCGAAAAATATTTTGAGTTGAAAAGATTTTGAAAATAATAGCCAAACCATTAAAAAATTCCCCGATTCGATAAAATTATCATACCGCTAAAAATTAAAATCTGCGGGTAGAAATATCCAAAATTCTCATTTTTCAAAAATACACTTAAAAATGCTTTAAATTAATTTATAAAAATAATTCGAGAAATAAAAGTAATTTTCCTGAAAATTCTCCGGTCTTCGTTACTCGATCGAATGCAACTTAAAAATCTTAATGCACGAACTTTTAAATTTTCATGAAACAAATCCTATCATGCATGAATTATGACTAAAATGCATAAAAATAATTAACATAAATTAATGAAGTAAACATGCTAAATTACCACTTCTTAAAATAAGTCTTTATTAACTTATCTCAATACTCCATCTCCAGTCCGGTCTCACTTATTTAATTGAAAATATAACAATTAAACTACTGCGTAAAATAAATAAATTTAAAGAAAAGAATTTTAATATTCATGCAATAAAAATCATTTTAATTTAATTACTAGAAATTATGCATGACTTATACGCAGTCAAATTTACGGGTTCTACACACGGGATCCGTGCCTTTGTTTCTCCTCGGTGTCTTTTTCCAGAGTCTACACGGACCCCCACACGGACCCTGACACGGGGTCCGTGTCCACCCTTCTTTCCGAACCTTTTCACCCGAGCCTACACGGACCCCTACACGGATGTAGGCACGGGGTCCTTGTCCTTCATATTTTGGGAAAAATACGATAATATGTTTGAGGTTTGATGTCAGAGTTTAGTACAAGGATTCACAAGGTCAAGTCATGGGAATTTTAGAACGTCCTAAGGAATTGAACGAACTCGGAAGTAAACATGATTATCTACGTCTAAGTATGCAATTTAAGTAAGTGAATTCATGATAGTATGGTCAGCTTCTCCCAAATATCTTTCGTTGTAGAACAAATTTTAATTTAACTATACATATTTTTATCAAGAGTTTTATAAAAGATATCTTTTGTAACGCCTCAAAGTCGATGACTTTCCTTTTCGGTAGCTCATCACATAAGAATTCTAAAGTTAAGCATGCTTGACTTAGGGCAATTTTTGGATGGGTGACTCCCTGGAAAGTTTTCCAACGTGCGTGTGAGTGAGGACATAAGCACGATGGAAAGACTCGTGTTGGTACAATGAGGACAGCCGTTGAATCTGGGGCGTTATAGTTGATACCAGAGCCGACCTCTCTGAGTACGGTGTGGTTCGGGGACGAACCAAGCAGAAGCTGGTGGGCATGTGAGGCCCGGGACCGAATAGGGCGGGGGTGATCGCCAGTGCCATGAGGTTGCACGGACAATGAGCGGCTCCTAGCAGGCTTCTAGGCGGAGGGAACATGGATGAACAGATCTTACACCGGAAGGAGAGGGATTCCGAAACTGTTCAGGTATGGGACTGTTCAGTTGAAGAGGGCTTAAAAAATTTGATATGTACTACTCATATCAAGAAGGCACATCTTCTTTTCGGTAGCTCATCACACAAGAACTCCAAAGTTAAGCATGCTTGACTTGGGGCAATTCTAGTATGGGTGACCTCCTGGGAAGTTTCTTAGGGTGCGTGTGAGTGAAGACATAAGCACGCTGAAAAGACTCGTCTTGATACAGCGAGGACAGTCATCGAATCTGGGGCGTTACATCTTTGGCCACATTGTTAAGATTTACCTTGTTCTTACGCTCAGCAATTTACTCAGACTGGTGCTTTTGATATCCTGTTTTGTCGTGCATGAACAGAGTACCAACTTTTCTGATAAAGTAGGTTAGATACTTGTAAGAAATGTGTCTTGTATTTTGAAATAAATTTACTCGACCAATTATTAATGTGCTTGGATTCAGTGAATGGTCGAGTGGTCCATATGCCACAAACTTGTGCTCTAGAGTGGTCGAGTAGATTAAATACGCTATTGCTGATGAAATGGTTGAATAACTTTGCATTACGAGACCAGTTAAATGGGCTTCTTCAAAAGCAGCCGAGTTCCTATAATACAAAGCAAACAACAATTTGATCTATTACAATAAGTTATTATTTGTTATCACCAAAACTAATGGATTTAACATTTAGTTCTCCATTCTCTCTAAGATATTAACAAACTAAATTTTTATATAATATTACGCTTTTCAATTTTTTCGTGAATAATTTCATCGTAATTTTTTTAGTTATATAGTTTGTACATAAATCTATATTATTATTATTATTATTATTATTATTAATATTATTATTTTTTTAAATTTAGTACCAATATTTTTAAAATATTCAAAACATAATTAGAATTTTTAACCAAAATTTTCATCTAATAAATGATTTTTTTATTTTTTGAAAAATAATTATTTTTCTTTAAATTTTGATATACGAATAATATATGATTTTAATATATATATTTTATATTGTTTTTTCTGTAACAGTTCCATTCAATCAATATATCGAATGCATTGTTAAATAATTTAATTTGACGGTAGGAATGTTATCTTTATTGAACATGATCTCAAATGATATAAAAATTTAATGTAATAATTAAAATTATTTATTAATAAATAATTTTAATTAATAATTATTTAAATGCTCATATTTACAAATTTTATTGCTACTTGTATCGGTGAGATACTAGTAACTAATAATTAAAGAAACTTAATTCAATTGGAAAATATAAACATTAGATAATGATAGAGCATTTTCATAGATTAAAAAATATAGATAATTATAAAGAAATATTTCATTAATTTTAAAATTTTTGGAAAGATATGGTAGTGCGACACTTTTGGGTTGTTTATCCTAACCTTCAAAATTGTTCTTTTCTTCCTCAAACTAAATTTGACTGCTTCTCAAATATCCTCAAGTACTGGTACAACGTAAGACTATTTTGATGTTGCCTTGGCATAGGATTCTCATTGGCAACAGTTGAAATGTTGATTCCTCCAGGACGAGGTGATGTTGGTGGAGTTTCGTAAAAGACTGAGGATTCCAAAACCTGACGACGATTGTTTTCTTGATCTTGATACCACCTTTCTGCCCTTAATGCAGTAACGTATAGGCCACTGGCCAGAAAGACTGTCAATAGGCCAAACACTCCCGCAGAAGTGAACAAACCATGCTGAATGATTACACAATTAGGCCGTGGAGCTTCCCAGTGTTTGAGGTGACCGGACTCGACGCTTAGCCCGATCAGTAGTAAAATTGCTGCCACAGCAAATGAGATCCTGCATGAGTAAAGAATTGGATATTTTTGAGGATTCTATGTTCTGGTGTTCAAATCTGTGCACTTCTTGAATGGCTAATTGTTATGACTTACTAGATATATGTATGTGTGTGTGTGTGTACTTAAAAAGCTGTCGATATGTGGTTTTTTTTTTTCTCACCATGTTGTTGTAAAGAAAAATCCAGCCTGCAATGTTGAAGTCTTGGCGAAATCAGAATGAAAATCCCAAGTGATTTCAAGTAGAGGGTCCGATTTACTAACTGCGACTAGTAGGTACGTGTGCTGCAATACCATGGCCACTACAAGGACAAGAATTGCGACAGTTGCTGATAAAAGAGGCATTTTCCCACTACTTATGTAAACACATTGAGATTTGTTTCCTTTTATATCATCATCATTTGCAGCTGTCCATTTCGCCTGAAGGAGTATCAAATTACAGGATTATATGTATTGGTTAAATTAAAAAGGGTCTATTTGAATTGTGCCTCGTCCCATCTGCTGAACACAAAAAGGCAATATCTAATGTTGTGAATGCATTGTAAGTGATTTTTCCGATCTTTTTTTTCTGATACTCCACAGCACTTTCAAAATCATCGTAATAAACTAAGTCGTTCTTCAAACTTTCAATGCGTTGTGTATAAGCAAATGTGTTGTGGTAGGAATATATCATGCACGTATAACAAATTAAAGAGATGTAAAAACTAGTTAATAGGAGACAAATACGTGCACAACAAAAAAGACCTACAAAAAATCTAAGGTCGTATTTGGATTGAAGGATTTTAAATCCCTGGATCTCAAATATATTCAAATGTATTTTTTATAGTTCTGGAGAAGCAAACACCATAAACTTCATATTCACTTCTTGTATGTTTATCTACTGTTTTATGTTAAATATGATAGATTTCAAGATCACCCACTAATGAAGGCATCTGAAATCCGTTCTACTTTGTATAATTAATGTGTAAAAGAAATATATGAATTTAAGATTCATCTATTATTTCATTTTAATAACAAAGCTATAATCGAAGTTAATATATTTCAAATCCATCTATCTATCCATGTATCCAAATGCAACATAAGAAGAATTCTCAATTCATGCAATATGTTGTGATAGAATCCGGTACCTCCGAACGTGTGGTCTCCGCAACAATACACAGAATGAAGCAGAACAAGCCTAATAATATTGACAAAACCATAAGGAATGCACCAGTCTTGCTGCCAAGATCGCT
Organism: Primulina eburnea; assembly: GCF_022965805.1. Lineage (NCBI taxonomy): Eukaryota > Viridiplantae > Streptophyta > Magnoliopsida > Lamiales > Gesneriaceae > Primulina > Primulina eburnea. The sequence continues at coordinate 53,464,305 of NC_133103.1, read as the reverse complement.
ATTATTCCGGGTTGGAGCAAGATCAGCATGTGTAACTGCCATTTCTTGAAGGTTAATTAATATGCTAAAAATTGAGGGTTGCACTGGTGCAATATGTAGAAGAGAAAGATGTGCAGATCACACACAATTGTCCTCATGGGAAAGAAATTATGGATATCCAGAATTAGAATTTCTTGGAACAAAGGTTGCTTAAAGCCCATACATTCCAATATTCTTGTGCTTTTCGTGAAAAACCGTTTAAGTACAAGCAAATTACACTTTTTGAACATATATTTCAAAACTCTAGCGTACAAATATAGGTTCGCTTTGGTTAAGCCAGTCAATTACTTGTGGAGTTTATGGAATTTAGTAGTAGTGAGTGATTATAAACGAAATAAAGTAGGAGTGGGCCCTGTTATTTTTTTATGTATCGATCTTATTATGATTTTTATTTAATTAAACTTTCATTTTAGATATTTTTAAAAATTCCAAAAATAATTAAAATTTTCATTAATGAATTTTTTAAAAACATATTTATTTTTTTGAAATTTTGATAGACTAATAATATATGATTTTTCAACATATATTTTTTAATTTTATTAGTAACGGTTCCACTCAATCAATTTATCGAATATATTGGTAAATAATTCAATTTGATGACAGCGATTGTTAACATTATTTGAATATGCTTTGAACTGTATAAAAAAATTTATATAATAATTAAATATTATCATTATTTTTAAATAATTATTTAATCAGTCATACTTACTAATTTAATACTTTGTGTATCACAATGGTAATATACTAGTAACTATTTATAAAATAGACATAATTCAATTGAATATATACACATTCTCTATTTCTGTAATTTAACAAAAATTAGATAATGATAGAGCATTTTTATAGATTAAAAAATATAGATAATTGTAAAGAAATATTTAATTAATTTTAATTTTATTGGAAAGATATGGTAGTGCTGACACTTTTAGGTTGTTGATCCTAAGCTTTATTAATTGGTAGCTACCTTAAAAATTGTTCTTTTCGTCCTCAAACTAAATTTAACTACTTCTCAAATATCCTCAAGTACTGGTACAACGTAAGATATTTTGATGTTGCCTTGCATAGGATTCTCATTGACAACAGTACTTGTAGTGTTGATTTCTCCAGGACGAGGTGACCATGTTGGTGGAGTTTCGTAGAAGACTGAGGATTCCAAAACCTGATGACGATTGTTTTCTTGATAATGATACTAACTTTCTGCCCGTAATGCAGTAACGTATAGGTCACTGGCCAGAAAGACTGTCTGTAGTCCAAATACTCCAGCAGAAATGAACCAAAACAATGCTGATTTATTACAAAATTAGCTAGGCCGTGGAGTTTCCAAGTTTTTGAGGTGAGCAGATTCGACGCTTAGCCCGACCAGATGCGATATCAGATTATGTTAAAATGCTGAGAACATAGAATTCCGATAGAAATTAGTGATGAATCATAGTGCAATTTCAGCAGTGTAATATCTAAAATAAGTTACAATGACAATTTTGAGAAAATATTGATATTAAGACAATTTGAGAAACAAAAGATGACGTGTAACGACAATTTGAGAAACAAAAGATGATGTGATCTTTATGTGAGGCCCGGGGCCGAAGAGGGCGGGGGGTGAACGCCGGTGCCATCAGTTGCACGGACAATGAGCGGCTCCTGGCAGGCTTCTAGGTGAAGGGAACATGAATGAACCGACCCACACGGGAATGAGAGGGATTCCGAGACTGGGCAATGTAATGGACTGAACAGTTGAAGAGGGCTTAAAAGATTTGATTGGTACTACTCATATCACGAAGGTGCATCTTCTTTTCGGTAGCTCATCACATAAGAACTCCAAAGTTAAGCGTGCTTGACTTGGGGCAATTTTGGGATGGGTGACCTCCTGGGAAGTTTCCTAGGGTGCGTGTGAGTGAGGACATAAGCACGCTGGAAAGACTCGTCTTGGTACAGTGAGGACAGTCGTCAAATCTGGGGCGTTACACTTTATATTACATATTCTTTATATCATAGAATAGAGGTTGATATAAGGACAATTTAGAAAACAAAAAATGATATCTTTTAGATGGAATATCCTTTTTATATATATATATATATATATATATATATATATATATATATATATATATATCGGCAACCAATTCTCTACAGCCAAGCATAGTTGGAGAATCAATAAAAACAACTTCAAGTTAGTTGGATAAGGGTGAGTGGTTAGGACTTGCACTTGATTAACGAATATTGCCCTCCAGGATTGCCTCAGGGACATATATAAAAGGGAGAGTCATGCAAGGAAGCACAATAACGGGCCACCCTAAAAGAAGAAGAACAAGTAGCAACAAAATCATTCACATAAGGCACGAGAGTTTTTCTCCGTAATTCATAGAAGAGAGGGACTGTGGAATTGAGTGATTGTTATTGCAATCAAAATTGTTCTCTTGTATACTGATTCGATATAGTGGAAGCACTCCCGTGGATGTAGATCATATTCTTGATCGAACCACGTAAATCTCGCGTATTGTAAGTGTTTCGATTTCTTTATGTTTGTTCTGAGCATATGATTCATGTTCCAAGAGGAAATTGCATTCTATCGTAAAGTAGACTAAAGGATCTGGAATCAAGTTTTGAATACACAACAACTGGTATCAAAGTCAGGTTCTTGGCTATTCAAGATCATCAGAATGGGTTCCAAGATTGAGGTTGATCGCTTCGATGGAGCTGGCGACTTTTCTCTATGGCGTAGAAGGATGCATGTTGTTCTTGTCCAACATAAAGTTGCTAAGGCATTAGGTGTTGAAAAGTCACTACTAGAAACTCTCACCGAGGATCAAAAGATAGATATAATGGAAACAACATTCAGCTCCCTCACACTTCACCTAAGTGACAAAGTTCTTCGGGAAGTAGCCTCAGAGAAAACAGCCGCAGGGATCTGGGCAAAACTTGAATCCTTATACATGACAAAATCGTTGCAAGATATGATCTATCTTAAAGGCAAATTTTTCTCCCTCAAGATGAATGATTCGAAATCCATCTGTGAGAATCTTGATGAATACAATTGTAACGTCCCGATAATTTGAAGGTTCAAGTAAACCACATGAATGCAATTTATTAAATTTCTTGGTATTTTATTTATTTGTTTTAAAACACTAAATGCATGTTTATTTCATAAATTATGGGTTTAATTATTTGTATGTATTTTATGCATTATTATTGCATAATAGAATTTATTTCATGAAATTTTAAAGGTTCATGCATTAAAGATTTTTTAAGTTGCATTTCGCGCTCGAACGAGGAATGGAGACCGGGAAATTTCAAGAAAATTATTTTAATTACATGATTTGTTTTAAATATTAAATTAAGATGTTTTAAAGGTATTTTTCAGGTATTGGGATTTATTGTGTATTTTTTAACTACAAGATTTTAATTTTTATCGGTACTCAAAATTTATCGAATCGGGGGACTTTTTGAGGGTTCGGTTAATATATTTAAAATCTTTCCAACATGAAATATTTTTCGAGAGTGTCTTTTGATTTATTGGGCCTACTTTTAAGCTTAATTGACTTAAACTCTTTTAATTCCTTTTAATTTATAATAAGGGCCATTAACCTAATTATTAACTATTTAAATAATACACATTTGACCCTACAAACATTATCACCCTTTTCTCAACAACCGACACCCCCATTCAGCATTCCTTATCCTCATTTTCAGAAATTTTTCCCCACGGTTTCATCATTTCCAGCTGGAGGTTCCATCAGTTTGCTCTTGTTCTTGCAAAAGAAATTCATCCGGGTCTCCCTCTTCTTTTTTCGTTCATCAACTATCTAAGGCACGCTTTGTATCCTTCTTTCTGCATCATTCACGCCATTATATGCTGTTACATGTGTGCTCGCATACGAAAAATGTTTAAACCCGTTGTTGCTTCATTTATGCATTCGGTTTTCAAGTGATCATGCTACCCTTAGTTTGATACTCACGTTTCTGATAATCTGTGCAAGGGGCTGCTGTGAGGTGTTGATAAGGGGCTGAGATTAGTGTCAAGATGTTGTATAAAGATTTAAACCAAATGCAGATCGTGTAGGGTGAGAGACCAAGAGCAAGGTTTCAATAGGTTGGCTCGATCTTTGGGGTTCTATCATGCTGGGTGCAACCAGCTGAGCAGGGGCTTAGACGAGCCTTAGATCAGACCCTGGTGGGTCTGATACGAGGCTTGGAAGGGCTCGGCTCTTGCTGGAACCATCCAAGGCGCTGTGGATCGAAATGGTAGAAGTTTGGCTTTGGTTTGGACGTTTGGGGAGAATAGCGAGTTGTAGGGGGCTGCGGCTTACATGGAGGTGCAGCCGTGGGTTCAGCAGGTCCAGTGGGAGCCTAGGGTGGTCTAGGTATGGTTGGTTAAGGGCTGAGCCGTTGGGTGAAGGCTAGGAACGAAACTAAGGGAGGTACATGAACTTGAGTTTGAGTTGTGTATGTTCTGAAAATTCAGCAGCATACCAGCGAGAATTTAAAGGTGCTAATGGGTTCTAATTGAGTGGATTAAAGTCTGGTATGTTTTTGTTAAGTCATATTTTAAGTTTGGTAAAATTTGGGGAAGTTTCGAGTCGATTCGGGTAAAAAATCGGGACACGGTCTAAGTTTTAAAACAATTCGGTTAAGTTATGAAATGGGCTTGAGTTTACGTCTAGGGATGCTTTTAAATATGTTTTGGGACATTTTTAAGAGTTTGGTAAGTTTCAAATCAAAATAATGAGTTTTGGATTTATCCGGGATTTAGTCGCCGCACGAAACATTAATTAAAGAATTAATTGAAACGCTTAGATTTAAGCTTAATAAAATTATGGAAAATTATACTTAAGCTCAAATAATTATTAGAAATCGAAGTTTTTAATTTGGGAATTTTATGCTAAAGTTTGGTTTAACTCGGGATTAAAACGCATTATTATGTTATATTTAAAGATTAATTTAAAAGAAATAGATTTAAGCCAAATAAAAATATGGGGAAGTTTATGTAGGCTTAAATAATTATTTGGGACATGTTAGAGTCAATGGAATTAAGAAAATGTCAAAGAAGTGAAATTTTACGTCTAGGGGCAAAACGGTAATTTTGGGTTTCCAGGGGCAAAATGGTCATTTTGCACCTGGGGTGAGATGTTGGTCCTGGCAGCGCCCTGAGCACAATTTTATCATGTTTTAAATGTTTACGCATCATGTTTACGATTTTTACGCAATTATAATAAATATGGTGCATGCTTGGTTTAAAGGAAAAATTACGTATATGCATTATTTTATTAAGTGATGAATATGATGACACGTTTTGAAGGAAGTGATTTAGTTGTGACTAATACGATGACACGATGACATGATGATATGATTGGAGATATCGTGAGGGAAAAGGCCCTTAGGGAGCCCGTTTACGGGAGAAGGCCCCAGAGGGAGCCCGACGATCGTATTTCCATTGACATGATATGATGATATGATAGGCCAAGGCCCAGTTGACGGGTGAGAGTGTCGCTGGTGGCCCCGCCGCCCAGTACTGTGGTTACACGTAGATGGATCCATCGACTGACATGATGACATGATGATACGAAAGTCACAGCTAATGAACTGAATTCAATTAAAAAGAAAATATATACGTATATGATGACATGAGATGACATGATTTTACACGATATGATTTTACACGACACGTATACGTATATGATGACATGAGATGACATGATTTTAATACGATATGATTTTACACGACACGTAAACATATATGATGACATGAGATGACATGATTTTACACGATATGATTTTTACACGACACGTTTACGTATATGATGACATGAGATGACATGCTATGATTATTACCATGTTTTTTTAAGGACACGTTTACATATATGATTTTTACTGCAGACACGAATGCTTTTAAGTTCATGAAAGATATATTGAGTATGATATTTTTCACTGCTGTGTGCTACGTATACGTACTTGTTATTAACGATGCAGGTGTGTTGAGTCTTTAGACTCACTAGGCGTGTGTGATGCAGGTGAGCTTAATGATGAGGAGACTGGAGGTGCCGAACTCTGAGTAGGCAGACCTAGTAAGGTGACACGACCCGAGGACCACATGTTTTCCGCATTACGATTTATGAGATTGAGAGGAGATGAATATTTTCATACGTTGATGATTTTAAGAAATTTTATACGTTTATGTTTACGTATGATTTTAGACGAGTTGGGTTATTTTAAAATGCGCTATTTTTACTGATAAATATTTAAGATCATTTTTAAATGCTATATTTTTCTATTACGATTTTTACTCCCTTTTATTGGCAAATGCTTATGAGTATTTTTAAATGATATTTTCAGTACGACAGCATGCCTATTTTTATGTTAAAATAAATATGAATATTTTAAAAGATGGGTTTGATTATTTTTAAACGACGTTATTTTTATGGTCGAATATTTAAGATCATTTTTAAATGTTATTTCGAAAATGCGAGCTTTAATTATTTAAGTAAAAAAAAATATCCCGTAGAATTTTAAAAATGAGCGAAACGTTACAACAATAAACTCATACTTGATTTGGAAAATATCGGAATCGAAATAAAGGAGGAGGATAAGTCTATCATTCTTCTAAATGCTCTCCCAAGTTCTTATGAAATATGCAAAAGAAAACATGATATTTGACGAAATCCTGAAAGTTCTGAAGGCTAAAGAATCTCAAAAAAGAGTTGAAAAGGAATTCAAAGACTTGGGAGACAGTTTGTACATTGAGGGAAAATCAGAAAGGAAGAGAAATAAATACAAACAAGAGGAAGGCCAAATTCAATCCCAAGTCAAAGAAACTGAAATGCTTTATATGCCACAAACAAGGCCACTTTAGGAAGGACTGTCCAGATCGATTTAAATATGGTGACAAGAGAAATGAAAATGGAGAAGCATCTGTTACACAGGATGGCTGTGAAAGTGCAGAAGTTCTATGTGTTGGAGATCAACAAGTAAATCAAGATTGGATCTTAGACAGTGGATGTTCTTTTCACATGTCACCAAACAGGAATTGGTTTGTGTCTTTCGAATAAATAAATGGTGGACAAGTAACTCTGGCTAATAATAAGACTTGTCAAGTTTAGGGAATTGGCACAATAAGACTAACCATGCACGATGAGACTTAACTCATACTTAAAGATGTGAGATATGTCCCTGAGCTAAAGAGAAATCTGATCTCCTTGGGAAGTCTCGATCAGCTTTGTTACACGTTCAAAGCTCAAGATGGAAAGATGACAGTGTACAAAGGATCCCTTGCGGTAAAGAAGGGTGTTAGATCAAATGGACACTATATTCTTCATGGAGGTACTCACACTGGATCAGTTAGTGCCGCTGAACAAATCCTGGACAACTCAATGATGTGGCATCTGAGATTGGCTCATATTAGTGATAGAGGAATTCAAGAACTCCAAAAACAGGGGCTTCTTGGCAACAGATCACTAAGGACTCTTGAGTTCTGTGAGGATTGTATAAAAGGCAAATCTACAAGAGTGAAATTCAATAAAGGAATACATGTGTCCTATGCCCCTTTGGAATATGCTCACTCTGATCTTTGGGGACCGTCAAGAGTTATATCGAAGGGAGGGGCCAGATACTTTATGTTTATCATCGATGATTATTCTCGAAGAGTATGGGTCTATATCTTGAAAAATAAGCACGAAGCACTAAATAGATTCCAGCAGTGGTTGAATCTGGTTGAAAATCAGTCTAACAAACGACTAAAGAAACTCAGAACAGACAATGGTTTAGAGTTTTGCTCAAAAGAATTCAATGATTTTTGAAAAAGTAAAGGAATATCAAGGCATTACAATGTACCATACACTCCACAACAGAATGGGCTGGCTGAAAGGATGAATAGAAAAATCCTTGATAGAGTGAGATGCATACTGGGACACTCAGGAGTTCCAAAGAGCTTCTGGGCAGAAGCAGTGATTACAGTGTGTTTTTTGATCAATAAGTCGCCTTCAGTTCCTCTAGGATTCTTAACTCCCATGGAAAAGTGGTCTCAAGAACCACCACGTCTAGATGATCTAAAGGTTTTTGGCTGTGTAGCATATGCACACGTAAAACAAGGAAAGCTAGAACCTAGAGCAATCAAATGTATTTTTTTGGGATACCCTGAAGGCAACAAAGGCTATAAACTTTGGTGCATAGAACCTGGAAATCAAAAGACAATAATTAGCCGAGATGTCACCTTCAAGGAAGACTACTTTCCTTGTAAAACTGAAACTGAAGCTGATAAGTCCCCATCAAGACAAGATGATCCTTACAATAATACAAAGATTGAGGTGGAGCTATAAGATAAACTTCAACTGACTACTCAAAATGACACATCTGATGATACAGAATCAGAAGGGTACTCAAATGACAGGGATAACTTGAGGCATTATCAGCTGGCAAGGACAGAATCAGGAGGGTCATTAAACCACCAAAAAGATTAGGACATGCAGATATTGTCTCATATGCATTCTCAGTTGCATCTCAAATCAATGATGATGATCCAGTAAGCCTAAAAGATGCCATGAGTTCTGATGTTAAAGAAGATTGGTACCAAGCTATGAAAATCGAAATGAATTCCTTAGAAAAGAATAATACATGGGAATTGGTACCAAAACCAAACAATCAAAGGATAGTTGGATGTAAATGGATATTCAAGAAAAAAGAAGGCATTCCTGGAGTTGAAAAACCAAGGTACACGGCGAATTGGTCGCTAAGGGCTTCTCACAAATATAAGGGATAGATTTTCAAGAAGTATTCTCACCTGTTGTCAAACATAGATCGATAAGGTCCATTTTAGCTCTAGCAGCAAAGGAAAACATGGAGCTTGAGCAATTAGATGTTACTATAGCTTTTCTCCATGGTGAACTTGAAGAAAAGATATACATGCAACAACCACATATGTTCGAAGTCAAAAGTGAGCCTCAACTGGTATGCCTACTAAAGAAATCTCTTTATAGTCTTAAGCAAGCACCGAGGAAATGGTATAAACGTTTTGATGACTTCATGATAAGCCATGAGTTCATAAGAAACAACTATGATTGGTGTGTATATCGTAAGATGCTAAAATCTGGAAGTAACATGTACCTACTGCTCTATGTGGACGACATGTTAATTGCTTGCTCAGATACAGAGGAAATTCTATCATTAAAAGCCGACCTGAGGACCGAGTTTGAGATGAAAAACCTTGGACAAGCTAAAAGAATTCTCGGCATGGAAATGAAAAGAAATAGACAGTTGAGAGAACTGGTACTGATGCAACAAGGATATGTGTTGAAAGTGTTAAATAAATTTGAAATGCAGAATGTGAGACCAGTATCATGTCCAATGGCTCCACGTTTCAAACTCTCAACAAATCAAGCACCAAACTCAGAAGAGGAAACAAAATACATGAGGAAAGTCCCATATGCCAGCGCAGTAAGAAGCCTAATGTATTTGATGGTCTGTACTAGACCAGACCTTGCCTATTCAGTAAGTTTGGTAAGTAGATTTATGGCAAATCCAGGTGAAGAACACTGGAAAGCAGTCAAATGGATTCTAAGCTATCTTAAAGGAACGACAGACACCAGATTAATCTTTAAAGATTCAAGAGAAGTTGACAACTTGATAGCAGGGTATGTGGATTCAGATTATGCTGGGAGTGTTGACACTAGAAAGTCTCTAACCAGATACATCTTCACGACCAATAACACAGCAGTAAGTTGGAAAGCAAACCTACAGCCAATAGTAGCTCTTTCTACCACAGAAGCTGAATATTTAGCAGTCATTGAAGCGTTTAAAGAAGCTAAGTGGATGAAAGGTTTATGGAAGAATTAGGATACATGCAAAAGTCAGTGACTGTGTTTTGTGACAATCAAAGTGCCATACACCTATCGAAACATCAAGTCTTCCACGAGAGAACAAAGCACATAGATGTAAGGCTACACTTTTTTCGTGAAGTAATTGAGACTGGAGATGTTAAAGTCTTGAAGATAAGCACAAATGATAATCCAACTTATAAGTGTACCAAAGTAATAGGGACATTCAAATTTGATAAATGCAAGGATCTGGTTAATGTAACCAGATGCAGGCTGCCTTAAGATGAAAGGCAGGAGGAGGTGCCTTCCTGGAAAGCTTGGTTGCAGATAAGGTGGAGATTTGTAATATATCGGCAACCAATTCTCTACAGCCAAGCATATTTGGAGAATCAGTTAAAACAACTTCAAGTTAGTTGGATAAGGGTGAGTGGTTAGGACTTGCACTTGATTACCGAATATTGCCCTCCAGAGTATTGCCTCAGGGACATATATAAAAGGGGGAGTCATGCGAGGAAGCATAATAACGGGCCACCCTAAAAGAAGAAGAACAAGTAGCAACAAAATCATTCACATAAGGCACGAGAGTTTTTCTCTGTAATTCAAAGAAGAGAGGGACTGTGGAATTGAGTGATTGTTATTGCAATCAAAATTGTTCTCTTGTATATTGATTCGATATAGTGGAAGCACCCCCGTGGATATAGATCATATTCTTGATCGAACCACGTAAATCTCGCGTTTTGTGTTTCGATTTCTTTATGTTTGTTTTGAGCATATGATTCAAGTTCCAAGAGGAAATTGCATTCGATCGTAAAGTAGACTAAAGGATCTGGAATCAAGTTTTGAATACACAACATATATTGTGTTAGAGATTTTATTATTGTGTCGGTCATTAATTTAGTGATCTTTTTTCAACTACTTGATTATTGATCCCGCTGCTATTTCGACATTATTATTGATCTCGTAATATATGACAAAATTGAAAGCCAAACTTTTTTTTAATTAGTTCAAAATTTTTTTCACTATAATCGACGTTGTAAACATTAATAAATGCAACACATAAGAACAAAAATTCAAATAATTTCCAAATTTTTTCCAATCTTATATATATAATATGAAAAATTAAGTTAACACAAAATTAAATATATACAATACAAAAATTCACAATGGTTTTTGCGACGGATAAACCGTCGCTAAATTCTTTAGCGACGGACAAATTAAATGAATAATATCCTCCTTTTAGAAGAATTGCTTCTTCAATTGTTTTTATGATATAATATGATCTAAAATTATAACTATCAGATCTATAAATCTTCGTATTAGAAGATGCTAGTAATTTCCAGTCTTGAATGTTTTTCTCAAAATTTTCAGAAATAATAATTTTTTATTTTTAATATTACCACTATTAGAAGATTTCTTCTTAGTAAAGGATCTTATTATCTTGTCCATTAGGAATTTGGGTAGATATTGTCAATGATTTATTCATACCTTAACCTTCAGGCTTTATGGATACCTGACTTAAGGATTGCTCTCGGATAGAACTACCTTCTTTTCTTTTGAACAAGAGAATATGATCTCTTTAACTTAGAAGAATTTATTCAATAGATGGCTCTGATACCACTTTAAGCAGCAAGTTGTGAACTTTGTTTCTTGAAAGCCATTAAGGCAAGCTTAGATCTTTCTAAACTTGGATTAGTAAACCACTGCTTATAAACATGATTAATAAATGAGTCTTTTAATTGAGACTCAAGAAACGTGATACGATAATTTAATTTTCTTTTTAATTTTAAAAGATATTTCACTGTAAGAATGATATAATCTAAAGGAGGATTAAATATATAATGGAATTCATAAGACATAAACTTAAATAATTCTGAATGGAAGAGATGTTTTTCCAACTCCAGGGATGTTGCACAAAGTAGACTGTTATTAAAAGAGAGAAGAGCTTTTCGTGTGTGGAGCACAAAGAACATCCACTTCTTAAATAGACAAGAAAATGAAACAGTACTTCCACTATCTACAGTACTACTACTAATAAGAAACTGACACGTACATAATAACAGATAAGGTTACAAACACAATAATTCAAGCCTTATTTTAATAATACATAGACATAATTATTACAATAGACTTTTAGTCACATCTTCATCTTCACAACTTCATCTGATTTATGAATTCAATAGTGCAAAAAGATCATCTCACTCTTCATAGGGATCCTGAGCATCTTACTCTTGAGCAGTTATTTCTGTATCTGAAAAAAATTTATCTTTTCCTTTCGAGGAAGAGGTTGATGCTTGTGTGGATGCTTGTGTGGGGAATGGTAATTGAGATTTATCACCAAAGACTTGTGCATACATATTAGTAATAGTATTTTTGTCTATATGTTGAATTAATTCTTTAAGCAAAGTGGCATGGGTTGGAGTATTTTGTTTAGATTCTTCATAGCTTCTTTAGCTGATCCGATAGCTATGACTCCTTGTCTATCATAAACCTTTTCTTCAGCAAAGAAATATTATTTGCCCCATCATTTTATTAAAATCTTCATGATTAAGATAGTAGGATCTTTCTTTTTGTTTTGTTTTTTCTAATATTTTATTATAAGAATATAAATCATGTTTTTGTACAGTATTTTGTACAAGTTTAGTAGGCTTTTGAGTTGCCATATTCAAATAATGTTCTATAGATTTTCTTTTTTCTATAGAATCTTTTATTTGATCTATAAGATCTAGAATGAAAGTTTCTTCATTTGACATTACATTTATTTCTAATCCCATAAAATTTATGGGATAAGTATCGCAGTCACAATCTGGATCACAAATTTTATTTTCTGATATTTCAGAATCATTACCTGAATCACTATTAGATTCTTCAGATAATTCATAATCAATAACATTGACATAAAAGTCTTTTTGTTTTAATTTTTTTTCTTTATTTAGAAGAATATTTATTAATGATTCTTTTAAATCAGTGTCTATATTAAGATTATTAATCTTTTTCTTGACATGACACTTATTAGCTTTATGTCCTATTTTTCCATTTTTCCAACAAACTGTAACTTTATTTTGATCATTTTTTATAGCCTGTTTAGACCTTTTCTTGGAATATTTATTGAATTTAGTTTTATCCTTAGAATAATATTTTTTCTTTTTAAAAGGAAATCTTTTCTTTTTCTTATCTTTTTCAGGATTTGAATTGGTTGAAAACCTATTTGTTCACAAAAATCACCGATAATATTATGATTTTCTTCTTTTTGCATATCAAGCTGTCTTTTTAACTTAATATCATTGGAAAGAGTTATTCATTCTTCTGTTATTTCTGCAGATATATCACCATAAGTGAGTAAACTCCAATCTATAGAGTTTGTTGGAGATTTAGATTTTAATCTATTTTAACTCCTTCAGCAAAAAGAACTGGAAGTCCATAAATGAATTTTTCTTTCCAGAAGTTAGCGTTGCAATTATTTCTAGTTAAAACTTTTGTCATAAAAACATCTTTATACTATCTGAATTCATATAATGTTGGACATCTCAAATTCATTAATTTCTCTTGAGATCTATCTAATTGAAGCTCATTAGCTCCAATAAAATTAGATAATATAGTATAAATAAGTGTATTAACATACCAGATTCTTTTCTACCATGAAGATCAATTATGGAGGAATTAAGAATTTTATTCTTGACTTCTTTTGAATTGAACAGTAAAGCCAGTAATAATTGCTTGAGCAATCTGCCTATCATTATTACATTTTATTTTAGCGGCAGAATAGTATATTAACATCTGTTTAGTAACAGTTTTTATCTGATATTGAGATTTTCCATCTATATTCCATTCAGTAATGGCTTCTCTATTAAATTGAACGTATTATTTTTTTTCTTGAGTTTGAAGATCAATTTTTATGCAATTTTTAAATTTGCATTTCTTCATCAGAAGAGCTTGAAAAATTTTCGAGTTGTTCAGTTTTGGTTATTACCGAGATAGAAAATTTTCTTTTATATTAAATTTTTGTAATCTGTCTGTTAGAGATACCATAAAATCTTCATATTTTTTATAACTTTAAAGAAATTTTTCTTTTTAAGATTAGGAGGGGGTTTTATCATTAAAGTTTTTGAACTTTCACCACCAGAAATTTCTTGTTTGGATTTTGATAAAAAATTTCTATCCAGGTAGTTTGATTTCTTAAAGAATGTAAAGTAAGATTAGTAAAGTTATTTTGTTGGATAATATGGTCGAAATTACCATTTTCTAATTCAGATTTTATAGAAGCAGCAAAATTTCTAAAATTAAAAATGGTTGAATTCATTACTTTATAACAAAATTCTATATAATAGAGCAACGTTTTCTGTTCTATCCATCATATAAAAACCTGCAATATTTATATTTAAAGTTATTGCTTTTATGATATTTGGATCAGAAAGAGAAATAGAAAAATTAGGGAAGAAACTAAAATATATAGGTCCTTCACATAATAAGGACTCTATTCTTTATCTAAAAAATTTGGAAATTCTTTATTTCTTGTTGGAAAATATAATTTTTCCATCCATTTGAAAAAATCTAAATTTGACTTAGTTTCTTCTATCCACTCTTTATATCTTAAAAAATATAAATATTTTTGTTTAGAATTCAAACAACTTAAAAACTATTTTTTCTTGTTTTTATTTTTAATTTTATCTAAACTTTTCTGATTAAGATTGTCATCACTAATGACCATAACATTATAACCCATATCAGAAAAGGTAGGAGAAGTTCAATTATTAACAGAATAACTTCTTTGAAATCTAGAATTACTAGATTCAGGGAGATCAACTTTATATTCAGGTTGAGAAATATTTTCATTTGTTTTTGAATACCATATATACTTATTTTTTCAAAATCAGATATAGAAGAGGTAGAATTTCTACTTTCTACAGGTAATTTAATACGTAGATGTCTTTGAGATGGGAGTTTTATTTCAACATCACCATGTACATACTGAACAATACTTTCTAATTTTCTACTTCCTTTTTTAAGAGAATGAGTCATATTCTCCATTTTCCATATTTTTGGAAGAGTGACTTGACTCCAATTAATTGTTTTGAGAATCATGATATTACTTTTATTAATATCAGTTATAAAGAGAGTAGTTTCTCCCCTCTTAGAACTAATTTGATTAGCATTAATTCTAAAATTAAAAATGGTTGAATTCATTACTTTATAACAAATTCTATACAATAGAGCAACGTTTTCTGTTCTATCCATCATATAAAAACCAGCAATATTTATATTTAAAGTTATTGCTTTTATGATATTTGGATCAGAAAGAGAAATAGAAAAATTAGGGAAGCAACTAAAATATATAGGTCCTTCACATAATAAGGACTCTATTATTCCTAATAAGGAATCTTCAAATTTATTATGCCTTTGATCTCTGACGATAATTAAGGCTGAGATATTTAAACCTAATATTGTAAGAGGCTTTAAACCTACTTTGATCATTCATAAATGCATAAATTTATATGATTGCTTATGAATATTAACAAGATTTTGTGATAACAAACTAAATGAATCATATCCTCTTTTTAGAGGAATTTCTTCTTCAATTATTTTTATGATATAATATTATCTAAAATGAAAACTATCATATCTATAAATCTTCCAGTCTTGAATGTTTTTCTCAAAATTTTCAGAAATAATTAATTCTTTATTTTTAGTATTACCACTATTAGAATATTTCTTCTTAATAAAGGATCTTATTATCTTGTCCATCAGGAATTCGGGTAGATTTTGTCAAGAATTTATTCATACCTTACCCTTCAGGCTTTATGGATACCTGACTTAAGTATTGCTCCCAGATAGAGATACTTTCTTTCCTTTTGAACAAGAGAATATGATATCTTTAACTTAGAACATTTCATCAATAGATGGCTCTGATTCCACTTTAAGCAGCAAGTTGTGGATTTTGTTTCTCGAAAGCCTTTAAGGCAAGCTTGGATCTTTCTAAACTTGTATTAGTAAACCAACTGTTTATAAACAGATTAGTATCTGGGTCTTTTAATTGAATCTCAAAAAATATGATACGATTTTTTACTAATTTAATTTTAAAAGATAGTTCGCTGTAGGTATGATATAATCTGAAGGAGGATTAAATATATAATGGAATTCATAAGACATAAACTTACATAATTCTGAATCGAAGAGATGCTTTTCCAACTCCAGGGATGTTGCACAAAGTAGACTATTATTAAAAGAGAGAAGAGTTTTTCGTGTGTGGAGCATAAAGATCATCCACTTCTTAAATAGACGAGAAAATGAAACAATACTTCCCCTATCTACAGTAGTACTACTAATAAGAAACTGACACATACATAATAACAGATAAGGTTACAAACACAATAATTCAAGCCTTATTCTAATAATATATAGACATAATTATTACAATAGACTTTTAGTCACATCTTCATCGTCACAACTTCATCTGATTTATGAATTCAATAGTGCTAAAAGATCATCTCCCACTTCGTAGGGATCCTGAGCATCTTGCTCTTGATCAGTCATTTTTGTATCTTCAAAAATTTTATCTTTTCCTTTTGAAGAAGAGGTTGATGCTTGTGTGGGTAATGGTAATTGAGATTTCTCACCAATGACTTCTTCATACATATTAGTAATAGTATCTTTGTCCATATGCTGAAATAATTCTTTAAGAGAAGTGGCATGGGTTGAGTATCTTTGTTTAGATTCTTTATAGCTTCTTTAGCTGGTCCGATAGCTATGACTCCTTGTATATCATAAACATTTCCTTCAGCAAATAAATCTTATTTGCCCCACCATTTTATTAAAATCTTCCTGATTAAGATAGTATAAGAAAATTTATTTCCAGTTTTTCTTTATTCTGGTCTTATAGTCCATAATCCCATCTTATGATCCAGGGAACATTGTAATTGATAGCAAATTGGAGAATGGATGTTAATCCATCTAATTGGGTATTAGCCTGTTGAAATTTATTCCATATGCTTTTAACATCTATTTTTTCCCCACTAATCCTATTCCTACTAAGGATAAACACTTCTTGAGAAATCTCAAACTAAATCATTTTCCTCAGTTCTACACTTATGATTATAGATGAGATGATTTTATGTTTTGGTGTGATTTTGAAATGAATAATGGAAGAGTATTTATTGGTAAAGTTTAGAGAAGAAACAAAAATAAAATATCATTGCTTACAGAATCAAACCAATCATTTTTTATTAACACAAAACATGTGTAGTTATTTGTTAAAAATGATGTCTCTTGAATTCAAATTTGTTGGCTTGAATATTAACAATTCTCTCCCTCAAGCACATTTTGTGAATTCGATCAGACTTGCAATAGCTCTGCAATTTTTCAACTTCCATTTCGATAATGCCTTGGTCATCATATCATATATGTTTTCATCTGTGTGAATCTTCTGAAACTTTAACAAATTTTTTGCCATACATCTTGTATTCAATGATATTGAACATCAATATACTTAGATCTTGAATGCATCGAAAGATTCTTTCCAAGATGAATTGAACTCTGATTGTCAGATAACAACTTGAATTGATCTTGCACAAAACTTAATTTCTACAAAAACCCTTTCATCTATAACAGCTCTTTGCATGCCTCAGTTGCTGCAAGGAATTCTGATTCAGTGGTTGACAATGCTACACACTTTTCAACTTTGACTGCCGTGACACAGCTCCACCTAAAAATGTAATCAGTTATCCTGTTGTTGATTTTCGAGAGTCAACATCTCCTGTTGTAAGGCCCTAAAGTATATTATCCGATAATTTGATATAATTAGAATAATTATTGAGTTATAAATTAAAATAATTATTTATGCCAAATAATTTTTGAAAGTATGTTAAAATATGTATTTTAGAATATCAGAAAATTAAAAGATATAAAATACATATAGAGTTCAAATAACACACGAGAGCAAAATAAATACAAACCAGGATAATAAGGGTATGGGTTGCTATTCTTAGAAACTAAATTACACTATATTTAATACATATACATGACTCATTTGGAAAATAATATAAAAAGGAATCCCAAATCCCAAGCCCTAGCCCAACCCGTCGATTCCCTCTCCTCACCATTTTTCGATCACGCAACTACGGAGAATGGTGCTACGACCACCGTGTGTTGCAGATGGGGTTAAGATGGCTAGTGTAGTGGCTTGAATAGAGCAAATTGAGCACATAGAGTTGACCATTGTCCCTGTTTTCGTGATCGTGTTCCGCACGAGTTCGAGTTCCGATTTACTCGCAATTTTCAGCAGTTTTGGTGAGTTTTGTTTGAGTTTTAGTTTGTGGTTAACTTGTATTCGAAGCCCTATGTATTCCCTATTCTTCCTACAATTTTCAGGCATGTCTAGATTTACATTAGCGAGCTTTCACGCCATGTTTCTGCCGCTGAACCACCGTGAGGTGTTTTTTTGCTCATTAACTTAGATATTTAGTATATATTTGAGCTTGGTTTCCAAATTTTCGGTTAAAAAATGGGCTGCCGAGTTTGAGAATTTGAACCAATTTTATTTAATACGCTTTCGTCTTCTGAATTACGTTATATTGATGTATGTATCAAGTTTATATCGTGACTTCAATCGTTGGATGCGTTTAAGATATAAATCATTCGACCGATTAATTTATATTGAACTAGTTATTCGTTCAATAGAGCTTTATCATTAATATGTTGAATATTGGAGTTTTGGGAATAACGAGAGCGAGAATTAGTTTAGTACAGCTCATGGTTTGAAAATTTGGAGTTTTAGTAAAACAAATTCAACTATTGTGGTTTTGAGAAAATAGTTGGTTTAATTAAGATTTTGGGTAAATTTTTGTATTTCTCTGCTTATTGTTATGTGTTTTAGGCTGAGGAGCTTTAAAGTTGTGCATTGATAATTGTTTGTCGGTATATGTATCTTACAGTTCGGTAACATACAACGGTAACACTTAAATTATGTTTTAAGCATATTTATGTGTTGTGATTGTTGTTTATGTAATTATGTGAACAAATTGAGTTATTAAATGCCTTATTGTGTTACCTGTCCAGTTTATGTGTCATTTAGTCTATGGCATACTGCTGTGATATACTTCTTGAGTCCTATCGTTCTTATTAACTAGTTACTATTATTCGGTATTGATTTTTGTATAACTCGGGATTAGGGTATGGCTGATAGGCCTATTATTCGGTATTGGTTTTATATAACTCGGGATTAGGGTATGGCTGATAGGCCTATTTTGATACACCTGAAACCGTAGTTAAGATTGATCAATCATGTTGTTAGTGTAGCCCCCAGGGTGTGCGCTGAGATCGTGATATCCTGTTCTGTTTGTTGTGCCATTCCTGTTATATATGGTTACAACTGTATGGAGGCCAGTTGGGGTGTTTATTAGCATAGCCTGGCATAACTCGCATACTTGGCAGACCAGTTTAGCTGCATGACGATGTATCTCCCCTTTGTGTTGCTCGAACATTATTCTTGTTGATTGTATTGTTCGTTTGGCTCTGTTTACCCCGTTGATATTGAGCCTTGTTCATGCATATCACATTTCATCTACGTGTGTATATATATATATATATATATATATATATATATATATATATATATATATATATATATATATATGATGCGTGATTTATGTTATTGTTTTGTTTGTTGAACTGTTTCATATCAGAATCCTAATCTAAGTTGTTTACTGGGGGGCTGTTGTGGTTTCTTTGGACACCACGGTAGATCATTCGAGTTATTCTGCAGCACCAGGCGGAGCTCATGTGGTCGAGATTGGATTATTTGGTTTTGGTTCATCGGAGTCTCCCGGCTAGCTATATTTATATATTTTGAGTTGTGATAAGTTTTTGTCGCGTTTTATTATTCGAGGATATGCCCCGTGTATCTGTATAAGTATTTGGATTGATCTTTGCTTGTTTGAATTTAATTTATGTTGTTTGGGAACCTTCCAGCTTATTGGAATTGATGCATGTGATATTTATATTTTTTTTTCTGCTCGGTATTTGCATTTGTTTGTTTATGAATACTGCAGCGTCGACCTTGGGTTATTTTATTTTACAAGTATTTTAAATTTTTGGTATGTCCTATTTACGGCGAGGTCATGTTGAAATTTTTCCAGGTCCTGAGGTCCATTTTAAGGTATTTTAAATTATTTTCCGCTGTAGATTTAATTAAATCATTTTCGTTAGATAATTAAACGTAATTTAAGTTATTAGGCCTCACACCTGCCATATCTACATCTGTGTAGCCTAGAAGCTCAATTATGTATCCTCCAAACCTCAATATATGTTTAGTGGTGCCTAGTAGATATTTGAATATCCATTTTAGTCCATTCCAATGTTCTTTTCCCGGTTTTGAAAGGAATATGTGCACTACACCTACAGAATGAGCTAAATCCAGTCTAGTACATACGATGACATACAATAGACTTCCTGTAGCTGAAGCATATGGAACACTTTTCATTTTTTCTTCCTCATCCTCTGTGTTTTGAGTTCAACTTGAAGTGGTTGGCAAGAGGACATCCAACTGCTTTGGCCTGGTCCATGTTGAACCTCTGAAGTACCTTCTCAATATACTTCTACTGCGAAATCTAGGTCTTCTTGGCGTACCTGTCTCCATGGATTTCCATGCCAATAATTCTTTTTGTTGGCCCCAGCAATCAACTTGTCGTCTACGTAGAGTAGAAGCATCATTAAATCATTATCATATGTATTTTTGACAAACACACAATGGTTTGCAATGGTTTTCTTGAATCCCTGTTGAGTTATCACTGATTCAAACTTCTTGTACCACTGTCTTGGTGCTTGTTTAAGACCGTACAAACTCTTCTTCAATCTGCACATGAAGTCCTCTATCCCCTTCTCTGCAAACCCCTCTGGTTGATTCATACAGATTTCTTTTTCCAAATCCTTTTGTAGGAATGTGGTCTTGACATCCATTTGTTCCACCTCTTGATCAAGCTCAGATGCTAACCCTATCACAATCTGGATGGATTTCATCGTCACCATAGATGAAAATATTTCATCAAAGTCGAGCCCATATTTCTGTCTAAAACCTTTGACGACAATTCTAGCTTTGAATCTTGGTTGACTACTGTGTTCTTCATACTTCAACCTAAACAAATCTGAACACCCACTTATTTTTCAAAGCTTTCTTGCCTTTTGGCAGCTTCACCACCTCAAATGTCTCATTCTCATGCAAGGATTGCTTGTCATCTTACATAGCCTTCATCCAATTATCCTTATGTTAACTGGTAATAGCTTCCTCGAAACTCACTGGTTCTCCCCTGTCAGTTAGCAGGATATATTCTTTTGAGGAATATACTTGGTTGAGGGTCACACTTCTCTTCCAGAATGTGTGGTCATTGTACCACGAGAACTTTCTTCTGGTGGTTCACCGTGAACACAGATCTCATCATCATCCTCATGATTTTTTTTCAATTCTTTACCTTCAAATATTTGGGATTTACCGTTGAAGGCCACCATTCCAGATCTTATTCAAATCCAAAATTCTATTTTCCCACAGTTTCCAAGAATCCATTATCCCAAAATATGGAATCACGAGTTCTTATAGGCTTTTTAATTTCTCTATTATAAAATCTGTAATCTATAAATACGCACTTTCTTGTTGACATCCAACTTCTGTATTTCATCATTTGGTATATAATCATAAGCAACACACCCAAATACTTGCAAATGATTATATGGAACTTCATTACCTTTCCAACCTACTCCAGGACATCATAATTGAGAGGAAGACAAGGTGAGTGATTCAATATATATGCAGCAACAACCATGGCCTCACCCCAAATTCCTTAGTGAGTTTTGCATTTGAGAGCATTCTTCAGACTCTTTCTGCCAAAATTCTATTCATCCTCTTAGATAATCTGTTGAGTTGTGTCTTTGGTGGTGTCGTTTGATGTCTGATTTTGTTCCTTTTGCATATCTCATCAAAGGATCCAATATATTCTCCTCCGTTTTCTGTTTGATTACATTTTAGTTTTATGTATGTTTGCCGTTCAACCAAGTTCAGAAATATTTTAAATTTTTTCGATATTTGGTCCCTGGTTTTGAGTCTCCAACCAAATTTTCCAAGAATTATCCTCAATAAAAGTGACCTAGTACCTCGCTCCTCCAAGCGACAATGGCATCAGATCACATAGATGTGCGTGCACCAGATCTATAATTTTATCTGGTCCGCTAGAAATGTGAAATTTTGAATGATATCTTGTATTGTTTTCCGGTTAAGCTGTTCATGCACTATTTCATGTGAGCCTGCTTTATATCGGGAAGAAATGGCTTGCTCACAAGGCGTGAAAGATTATTTTCACTTTTGTGGCCAAGACGTTGGTGCCACAACTCTGTTGAGTTTTCTTCCCATACATAATTCACAACTTCAGAATGATTTTCCTGCACTACATATAGATTAAACATGTTTAATCCCTTGCCACCACAAGTGACCATCTTGAAATCTTACATACCCCGTTTCAAAAGGTTGTACAAAAACATTCTTCATCGAGTGTTTAGAGTGATATCAGACTCAGGCGCATATCCGGCACATGTTTGATGTCTTTCAGGATCAGTGTAGAGCCATCCATGGTAGTCAAGATCAAATCTCACTTTCCCACGACTTTGGATAATTCGCTATTCCCCATCCTGACCACACCAAAGTACCCTTGTGTGTATGTAAAGCATTCTCTTCGAGATGTGACGTGGACTGTTGCTCCATTATCGATCACCCAACTAGTTACTTGAGTTGCCAAATTTACGAACTTCTGCTCTGGATCGTTAACGACATTGAATTCGTTTGTTTTCTCATCACTTGTTTCATGTTTATCATTCGGTTGTCGACTGTATTTTTTAATATGTCCATTTCTCCACAGCGATAACACTTTATGATGGTATATATCCTTGAGTAGTAGCTTCTTCTTGGCTTATGATTTTTATTTTTCTTGATTTTGCTTCTTCCCATTTTGCTTCTTCCCTTTGACTCAGCAGCCAAAACATCTGATTGTGAGGTAGAGACTCCTTGAGATCTCTGCCTCATCTCTTGATTCAAGATGACACTCTTGATGAAGTACATAATCACGACTCCTCCCGGTGTTGTGTTCGTGAGTGATACATTCAAAGTATCCCAAGACTCTGGAAATGAAGTTAGTACAATCATAGCTTTCACATCGTCAACAAGTTTTATGCTCATACTTGATAAATGCTCCATGAATCTCATCATGACCAGAGTTTCTTCTTTGTATCGAACCTGGACAAGCTTACTCAAATAGAACAATCTGTTGTTCCATTTTTGGAGGAAAATAGTGTCTCCAATTTCGTCGAAAGCATACGAGCATGTGTCTTGTTGCAATTATGATCGTAGATGTTGTCATCGACAAATTGTCAGATGTACCCACAAACTTTATCGTTCTCAAAATTCCATTCAGCATCTGATTTATTATTTGGTTTAAACTTGTTGAACATATATAGGTGCATCTTGATGATGAATAGAAGATCTTTCATCTTACTTCTCCAAAGTTGATAATCAAAGCTTAAGGCTAATCATATTGCTTGTGTATATCTCTATCTTTTGTGACTGCTACCAACGAATTAATTGTCAAGGCCATAACACAAAAGAACCACTTCCCTAATCTAGAAATCCTTTTCTGATGTGTAAGTTTAGACTAAGCTGCATCCACAAAACATACGAGAGCTTCCTATAGTATTTGAGAACCTCGCACTGATACCAGTTGTTGGAATATCAAGGAAATAAACGAGGTAATAGACCCATACTTCACGATGCATCTCAAACAATGGTCCTGACAGGGAAATTTTCAGTGGATCAGCAACATTATATGCAGAGATGACTCTCTCTATTGATATGTCACAAATTCCCACTATTTCTCGGATTATCTAAAACTTCCTCAGTATATGTTTGGATTGTTAATGAGACCTCAGTTCCTTTGCTTGTGCAATGGCATTGGTGTTGTCACAATAAACCTAGACTCGATCATCTGTTTGAGCAATGACACCCATCTATCGAACAAAACTCCTCATCCAAACCCCTTCATTTGCTACAGCTGATGCAACTATGTATTCTGCCTCAGCAGTTGAATCCGTTGTGGTGTCTTGCTTGGAACTCTTCCAAGAGACAGCACCACCATTGAGTTTGAATACAAATCCAGATGTTGATTTCAAATCATTCACATCTGATTGGAAGATAAAATTACTATGGCCTTACAATTTTAATTCTCCACTCATGTAAACCAAGAACAAATTTTTAGTTCTTCTCAAGTACTTAAAAATGTGCTTCAGGGCTTTCTAATGCAATGGACCGGGATTTGATTGTTATCTGCTTACAAAATTCAGTGAAAATGCAATATCATGTCGAATAAATATCATAACATATATTATACTGCCAATAACAGAAGCATATAGAATGCGACTCATGGAAACTTACTAAATAAAATCTGAGAAGAAAAAAAACTACAGAATAATGGTAATATTATTTCTTATTTTTAACAATTGATCCTTTTGATCGTGAACTCTTCCTTATCCATAAGAACCAATTCCACCATCCTAACTCCACAAATTTGAATTTTCTATTAATTAAAGTTGATGTCCATATATTATAGGACATCACCAACTGCAGTATCACTGGCGTCGCACATTACCTCAAAAGGCAGATCCCAATCCGGTGCTACCAACACATGAGCTATCACCAAGCGCTCCTTTAGTTTCTCATATGCCTATAAAAAGTCGGAATTGAAAGAAAATGGCACATCTTTCATGAGTAGAGACGATAGAGGCTTTACAATTTTAGAAAAATTCTAATGAAACGCTGGTGAAACCCGGCATGTCCTAGAAAACTTCTAACTCCCTTTATTGAAACCGATGGTGATGGGTTCTTGATGAATTCCACTTCACCTTTGTCCACCTCAATCCCTTGTTCCAAAATCTTTTGTCCTAGCACAATCCTCTCTTGTACCATGAAGTGGCACTTCACCCAATTCAACACCAGGTTCGTCTCATCGCACCTCCTCAACAAAAAGTTCAGATTCTGCAAACAATCATCAAACGTTGCACCAAAGATAGAAAATCCATCCATAAATATTTCAAGAAAAGTTTCAATCATATCATGGGATATAGCAATCACACATCGCTGAAAAGTAGCAGGGGCATTGCAAAGTCCGAAAGGCATACGGCAGAAAGAAAAATTGTCATAAGGACAAGTGAATGTGGTTTTCTCTGGGTCCTCGGGTTCAATAGTGATTTGATTATAACCCGAATAACCATCTAGAAAACAATAAAATTCATGCCCCGCTAGTCCCTCTAACATCTGATCAATAAAGAGAAGGAGAAAATGGTCCTTACGGATTGCATCATTCAATTTCCTATAATCAATACACACTCTTCACCCCATAACAGTCCTAGTGGGAATAAGTTCATTCTTTTCATTAGTGATCACAGTAATCCCACATTTCTTAGTCACACACTGAACATGGCTTACCCATGCGCTATCGGAGATAAGATAGATAATACCTGCATTGAGAAGCTTGATAGTTTCACTACCTCTTGCATCTTTGGATTGAGTCGTCTCTGTGGTTGCACAAGGGGTAAATACTTATCTTCCATCAAGATTTTATGCATGTAGATTTATGGACTTATTCCTTCGACGTCTGCCACCTTCCAGGCCAACGTTTTATTGTGCTCTTTAAGAACTTTCAACAGTTTTCCCTCCATTGCATCTATTAAAGTGGCAGAAATAATGACTGGTAACTTGTTATCCTCACCAAGATATACGTACTTTAGGTGCAGAGGCAGTGGCTTAAGCTCAAGTGTTGGTGGTTCCTCAATGCTTGACTTCGGAGGAGTCAAGTCTCTTCGGTCTCCCAAATACTCCAATCGCATCCTTATCGGCTTCCTCTATGGATGGTTGGCATTAAAGTATGCCACTATTTTCACTCTTTCTTCATCCAAGTCATCCTTCTTTAATTTAGTAGTGAGAGTGGCTTCCAATGGTTCCTTTATAGCATCCTGCACAAAATTACAACATCAATTATAAAGCAGTCATCAGTGCACAGTGTACGCTTAACAGCATTAAAGACATCAAAAGTAATTTCTTCCTCTCCCACTCTCAATCTCAACTTCCCTTCTTGAACATCAATCAGGGCCTTGCCAGTTGCAAGAAACGGTCTCCCAAAAATCAAGGGCATCTTCATGTCTTCCTTCATGTCGAGTACTACAAAATTTGCTGGAAATATGAACTTGTACACTTTCACCAACCCATCCTCTATGACTCCTCGAGGATATTTGATGGATCTGTCTGCTAGTTGTACATCCTTGTGGGCTTAGACTCTCCCAGCCAAAGTATTCTAAATACAGATAAAGGCATATGGTTACTACTCGCACCAAGATCACATAAAACTTTATGAAAAACAACTTCACCAATCATGCAAGGAATAGAAAAACTCTCTGGGTCTTTTAGTTTTTGTGGGAACTTATTATGTACCAAAGCAGAGCAATTTATAGTCATGTGCTCCTCCGACTTCCTCTTATTTTCTAAGATGTCCGTTAGAAATTTAGCATACATAGGCATTTGCATCAAAGTATCAGCAAAGAGAATATTAATGTGCAATTTCTTGAATCCTTCTAAGAACTTCCGAATTGCGCATCCAATTTCACTTTTTTCCATGCTGCAGGGAAATGTGGAGGGATAAAAATTTTAGATTGTACAGTGGGTGCAGGTGTAGAGTTGGAAAACTTACCTGTGGACGTGTTAGCCGCTTTCTTTTCTTGATCCTCTTTCTCTTTCTCCTCTTGTTCAAGCACTTTTCCACTCCTCAATACTATGGCTTTCACTTGCTCTTTCGGGTTAGTCTCCATGTTGCTTGGCAAGGTGCCCAGATCTCTGCTAGTAATCATTTTAGCCAATTGACCTATCTGATTTTCCAAACCATTTATCGATGCATCCTGGTTCTGTAGTCTAGTCTCGGTGGATGAGATAAATTTGGATATCATTTTCTCTAAACTAAAATTCTCCTCTCTAGGCTCAAGTCGATACATCGGTTGCTTACCATACTGCTGTCCTCCTTGGGGTCGATTCTGACTGCTTTCCCCACTCCATGAGAATTTGGGGTGTTGCCTCCATCCAGGATTATATGTATTTGAATATGTATCATTCTTAGGATGGTTTAGATTCCCCACTTGATTTAATGGTGCCTCCTCTTGCACATAGAAAGGACCACTATCTTGAAAATCCTTAACGTAATGTTCTCCTCCACATTTATCACAGTATATTTCTTTCAGGCGCATCATTGTCCCGTGTACAATCAAGCTGTCTATTTTCCTGTTAAGTGCTTCTAATTGTGCAGTGACAGCGAAAAATTCAGTTACTTGGTTAAATCCTGCACTCCTTCTCTGATTATTCCTCTCAGATTGAGGGTGATAACTTTTAGCAGCCATATCCTCCAGTAATTCATACCCTTCTTCGGCCGTTTTCCTCAACAGATTCCCACAAGACGCAAAATCTATCATAGTACAGTTAGACGAAATTACACCATAGTAAAAAGTTTGGACAACTAACCCAAGAAGCAACTCATGATGTGGACATCTCCGCAATAAGTCCTTGTAGCGCCCCAAGCCTCGTAGAATGACTCCTGCTCAAATTGAGATAAGATGGTTATATTCGCTCACAGCTTCGTGGTTTTTGATGGAGGAAAGTATTTCAAGAGGAACGGCTTGGCCATATCTTCCAAGTTTTGATTGAACCTACAATCAAACAACTTAGCCAAGATTTAGCTTTGTCACGCAAAGAGAAAGGAAATATACATAATCTAACAGCATCATCAGACACTCCATTAAATTTAAAAGTGTCGCAAATTTATAAGAAGTTGGCAATGTGAGTGTTTGAATCATCAAGGGCATTTCTCACAAAATGTACAGTGTTCTGGATCATCTGAATTATTAGTTCGTTGTGACGGTTGGTCGCACTATGCTTGGACGTGCTCCATCAAGCGAAGTTTGTGCATACTACAACATGGGTATGCGCCTTGGCTCTTTGAATCTTAGATCTTCATGATGTTATTCCTCACGTTCGTTTCTGTTCATCATGTCTTTCAGCCTCTGTTGTTGTTTTCGTCTGTGTAGGCTTCTTTCCATCTCAGGATCGAATATCTCTAGTTCAGACTCTAGAGATATTAGCATGCACCGAGAGAGATACTTGCAAATAAATCGAAGGTGTCTAACAAAACAAAATAAAGAATTCTAAATAAATAACTAAGAATAAAATTGTGGATTAACAGTCCCCGGCAACGGCGCCAAAAAATTGATCGAGCAAACTTTCATTGTAAAATCCTTCGTCAAAATTAATAATGTTCAAGCTCGAAATAATCACAAATGCACGATGTCAAGTAATAATATAGTGTACAAGAATACGAGTATCGTTTTACTAGAGACTCTATTTCACAATTGTTATTTCAGTTATTTATTAAATTTTTAGCAACGATATTTTGAATGATTGTTTATATAACTATGATTAAATAAAAACTAAAAGAAATGATTCACAACTTAAATGATGAAATAAATAAGGTAAATGATAGATTAAATATTGAACGAGAAATGAATTTGTCGAGAATCTCGGTTCACCTACCCCTCGTCATTTACTTACTTCGTTCGACAGTGATCTACGCTTCCGACAGGATTTCCTATCCACTAAACACGCCCTCTCGAGCTATGCCAAACTAATTCTACTCAGTGAAGTAATTAAATCTCTTTAATTATTTATTAAAGGTGAATTGCATGTCGTTCTATGAATTCCCTAGCTTTCGCCATACCGGACTATGACTATCGACGTGTATCCAACTTCATATTTCTATGTAAATTGTAAATACACGGATTATGCTATTTGTTCCTATCACGGGCTATTTCTCGAACTCACTCGTAATATGAAATTGCTAGCTACGCTTCAACAACGTAATAAAAATAATAGCACAATCAAGAATAAATCAAAAGTCGATATATGAATTAAATAAACTCGGTTTAGGGGTAGGATCCACTCCCAACAAATAATGAAGCTTAGCTACTCGATGTCATGATTAAAATAAGCAAACAATTTTTAAACAAGAAGAAATTAAACTAGAAATACGAGTTGTGATGAAAATGCGAAGAAGGTGCTCGGAAACCTTTAAATCTTCACTCTAAGCTTTGCTCCATGCTTTTTCTCCTTTTCCCAAACTCATTGGCTGCTGAATACTGTCCAAAAAACGTTCCTAGGGTTGTTTTTGTGCAGCCACAATTTGAAACTTCTCCCGGAAGGCAAGAAATAATCTTCCATATTTTTTTCCCAAATTTAGCACCGCTCTGGCGGTAAGATTATACCCCCAAGCGTCAACGCCTCTGTAGTTTTGCTTGTGAGGTGCAACACTCGCGCTCGAGCGGTATTACATTTTATTACTAAAATTTATTAATATAATAATGAATGAAATAATTAATATATTATATTTATATATACACATTCATACATGCATACCTACATACCATCATCATAGTTGCTTAACCAACACACCACCTCCCTTCTTGTCCAACCGGTGATTGAGATTTGTTCATCATAGATTGGAGATAAGACTTAATCATTGCCTATAAAATGCACCCTACACCTCAGAAATTTCAACAGTTCTCAGCCTAAATTTTCGAGTTTAAGGAGTGGGTCTAGTATAGGGTGTATTGGTGAGAGTTTATAGCTCAAAAAGTAGAGAAAATGGGCCAAAAATATCTTTATATACCCAAAACCCTTCCAAATATTCTATAAAAATTCCACAACACTCTCAACTTACCCAGAAATATACCACGAAAGGAGGTGTTGAAAAATCATCAGCCGATTTTTCGTTAAAATTCAGAAATCGCTACTGTCCGGGAAGAGAATAGTGCTGGAAAACTCGTTTTTCAGGTACTGTTTTCACTCCCATTTTTTGTACTTTTCTTGACCATATTTCACCATAGTTTAAACACGAAAGTTTTTTATTGTATGACATACTTATCATTCATAACTTTTGTTTCTCGGAATCGGCCTCCGAAATAGTGTTTTCCGACAGCCGAAGTCGGGGTGTGAGTTTTACTATTTTTTCCTTTTCTGACACGTTTCGGCTGGGAATTTCAGAAAACTTATAACATAAGAGTTTTAGGAAATCATAATTTAGGTTTGCTGGAAAAAGAGTGGCCATGCGTGGTGGCCGGATGCCGGCCACGCGTCGCCAGAATCGGCACGTGTGGTACACGTGCCGGCGAAAATTGAAAATTTTCTTTTTTAAGCATGCTCTATATTATTTTAGGCTACTGTACAAGTTTCGTAAATTTTGAATGAGTATTACATTTGTTGTGAATTTTTAAAGAGAAATACTATGATTTTCGGATATGATTTACTATCTATATGATCTTATAAACATTTGTATAAATGTTCATAGCCTTCAATACTTGAAAAATATATCATTGAAAGTAGCTATGAAGTTTTATAATTTTTTGACTCACAAGTTATTTATTATGATTTTGTGAGTTATATATTAAATGTTATATAT
Source organism: Primulina eburnea (assembly GCF_022965805.1). Taxonomy (NCBI): domain Eukaryota; kingdom Viridiplantae; phylum Streptophyta; class Magnoliopsida; order Lamiales; family Gesneriaceae; genus Primulina; species Primulina eburnea. Next base: position 53,433,899 of record NC_133103.1, on the reverse strand, counting down.
ATCGATTAATGATAAAATAATTTCAAATATTACCTATTTTGAATTTTTTCAGTTAATATTATAATAAGAGTTTTTATAGGAAATATTGTAATTTTTGGAGTCAAATATTAATTATTATAAATTTTAAATATAGTTTGGACTATAAGAAAATAATTTTAACAAAGAAATATTAAATAAATAAAATAATTTTTTTATGAACTTTTAGTCAATAAATAAAGTTTATTAAGTTATATTCTTTATTTTTGTAAAAATTTAGGGATAATCTATATCAAAAAGTGTTTACTATTCTAATGATAATCACAATGGTCATTAGGATTGACTTGAACTTGGAACTCTCACTCTCATCTATAGTAAGTCTCAAGGTGAGGAAATTTTTTTATCGTTCTTCCTATATAGCCTTTGGCATTTGGCCTGAAAATTTATGATATGATATATTATATTCTTTAATGATATTCACTACGAATTATTGATTTCTTACGCTTGTGCATAAATTTTGTATATTTGAATCGCGTTGATGCATATGAAATGTGCCCCATCCTGAATATCCTTTTCAATCATTCATGCCGGTACTATCTTTCCGAAATGAGTGAATGCTTCAATTTAACATTCTCATTGTAATATAATCATACTAGATGTGATTCTTATCAAGCTTCCACTGAATGAAGTTGTGGTTAATCATCGAATAAATGAATGAATGACTGAATGATAAGGTAATTAACCAAAACAGAGCCCTGGACAACGGACTTTGGTCTGGAGATTGAGTCCATTGAACAACGTGACTTTGGTCAGGGTACATTAGTTCACTTGGCTCGTATTTCTTTACTAACCATTATTTTTGTGTATTTATATAACCGGGTGTTGATCCTTTTGTATATTGTATCATTCTTTCGAATTTGAGTATCATATATACCTTTATTTAATTCTCACTAAGTCCTTAAAGACTTAACCTTTCTATTTTTCTTTATCTATTGTAATTTCCAGTGCCAAGTAACTAGGATTTGGATAAAGAAAGAAATGTCGATATATGATCCGCCAGTTGTTGTCTAGAATAAATTACTGGAGGGCATAATAGGTCATTTAATCTATGAGTCAGTTTGTCTGAAATTTTACCTCATTGTCACTCTTAGCATCTATGTTAGTTTGGACATGTAAAACTTTATCGTAATTTACTAGTACTTGTACTTTTCGCTTCCGCTAATAAATTTCTTTAATATTTCTTATTACTGCCTGTGTGATACTTATAAAGGGACAGAATTCTCTCATGAAGTATTATTAGGGAATGTGTCATTCCTTGAGGTTTAGTTTCAAGACAGGGTGCCACAGAAGTGGTATCATAGCCGCATCAGGTTAGGATAGGTTACCTAGAAATGTTATTAAAAAAAATTATAATTCTTTTAATATATTCTAATCACTAATTATTGTTTCTATAAATTTATTAATTTATCATAGTATGTACGACTCTACCAGTAGCCAAGGAGGTCGTTTAGACACTATTTATGTCCACAAATTCCCCGACCTTGACTTTCACGCTTGGAGATCGAGGTTTATCGTATTATCCCGACCATGTTACTGTTCAGATTGCTAAGTATCGTGATAGAGTGATGGTCGCTAAAGGCGACTGATCGAGTCTTTTTTGAAGAGGAGATTTATCGTTTAACTCGAGAGAATCAAGACATGAGGAACAAGTTAGCTATTTATAGATGGCACCTTGATGCCATGGTGATTCCGGAGTATTATCCCACTCCCTTGGATGATGCACTGATAAGACATATTCCACCCTATAGGGGTGACATAGGTCGAGCGGTGTATGAAAGAGATAGGATGATCTTGAGTCTGTCTGATTTACACGGGTTGTTGATCGAGAGGTGAGAGCCCTGCAGAGAGTAGAGTATTATTCTGAGATTCATTTTGATTATATTCTTACTCAGGTTCGTACTATGTTCGACTATGCTATTTATGGGTTAGAGCCAGTGTTAGCAAGTATTACCATCCTTCAAGATGGAGCAGGACCTAGCAACATTTCTACCGACCACCTAGCTGTTGATCCACTAGTCGTCCCACCAGTTGATCCACCAGTCATTCCATTTGCAGACCCACCAGTTGTTCCTCTTTCTGATCTAACAATTCTTCCACTTCAGGAGCTCGAGTTACCCCCATTACCACCAGTTTTAGAGGAGGATGGGTGGCTGACAGACCCCGAGTACGAGTCTGACCCGGAGGAGTTACCTGAGGATCCGCCATTGATAGTGCAGCTAGGACCATTTTGGGGAGAGGACCCTTTACCTTTGCTTGGAGATATTGCTGATAATGTTATCATCGAGATATCAGATGATGAGGTTGCATCTATCGCCGAGTCAACTGTTACCACTGAGGAGTTGTCCTAGACTTTGATTATTAGTTATATTGTTTTCTTGAAAAAAAATAAAAAATCATCACCTTTTGTTTTTTTTAATCAATTAACGATATCTCGTATTAGTAGGTCTAGTAAATTATTTGATGTGATAACTTTTCTGACTGGATGGTAAATTCTCTAGTAGTTATCGATTTTTCTCTATAAATGATGACTGTTTTTGTGGTATGATAATTATATTATGGTATGTGTTATTGATTAGCTTAAATTGTTATTGCACAAATTCTTATTTATGAAAGAAAATTCCCACTATAGCAACTTCATAGCATCTTCGAATGGAAGCAACCAAGCAAGGAGCCAAGAAGAGCAAAATAATCCGTGTAGAGAGGAGCGCACACCACAAGAAGAACCTAATCCTCTCCATATACTCAAAATTATGCAGCAATTCTTTCAGTATTTCCAGAATCCACCAAGGAACCAGAATACGGGCGATCAAACCTTTGAACGTTTCCTTCGATTCAATCCTCCAAGGTTCCAAGGGACCCCGGATGCAACCCAAGCTGAGTCTTGGCTGACCAAGATCAAGAAATATTTTACGTTCATAACTTCTCTGATGAACAAAAAATAAATCTATCTACCTACCAATTCGAGGATGCTGCATACAATTGGTGGAGAGTCACTGATCATCAGTGGAACCGAAACAATACCCCAGAACATTGGAGAACTTAACAAAAGAATTTGAAGGAAAATATATTACCCAAGTTGTACGAAACGCTTGAGAAAGGCATTTTATGGACCTGGTTCAAGGATCTATGACAGTAGCTCAGTACGAGGCTGAGTTTCATCGCTTAATCCACTATGCCCCTCAATTCATGGAAGACGAACCAAAGAAGACGAGAAAGTTCATAGAAGGGTTAAAACTAGAGATCCGCTGGTAAACACTATCATCTGAATTAACCGATTATAATATCGCAGTCAACCAGTGTAGTAGCCCGAATTCCAAATTGGGTAATTAACGGAGTAATGGTGATTAAGAAGGTTTAAGATGTAATTTTGGCTATGGTCATGATCGGACGGACCGAAGAGGGTTCGGAAGCACCGAAGAGTTCGGACGATCCGAAGTGTAGTTCGGTGGATCCGAACATGGCCTATAAATAGTGCTCGGATTTCCTCATTTTGACTTGCCAATTTCTTGAGTTTTCTCTCATTTTGGAGAGTTTGGAAGGTTTCTAGGGTTAGTTGTTGGTCGAGCGATAGCCAAGAGCTGCCAGGAGTAGTAGCATAGCGGCGCCTGAGTTTCAAGGCAATCGACATCAAAGGGCTGTCGACGGACGAAGGTAAACCCTAAACCTTTGGTAGTACTAGGGAGTACTGGTTTTGCTAGTCGAGCATGGTAGTATTGATTGAGTATGCTTTTGATGCGTAGGCTTGTGCTAAACCTGATTAGCGGTGTTGCGTAAGGCTAGGCTTGCTGTGATAGAGGTACGAAAGTACTATCCGAGATATCCTGGTTGAGTATACATTCATATATGTGTTGCATGAGTATTTGCTGCATTGTTATATGTCATATGATGCATGCTATTATGTCACGAGTTATGATGCATATTGCATATCATGTTGAGCCGTATCTCCTTCGAGATAGCCTTTACTGTTGAGCTGTATCTCTTTCGAGATAAGCTATATCTTGGGGCCGCTCAGCCCTGTCTTGTGGACGCATGGACACCGAGAGTACACAGTGGCCGACGGGTCGGGAGGGCTTCGGTGGTCCGGGACATTTTAGGTCCACGTCTGTCTTGTAGTGGATGCAGTGACCCAGAGGTTGGACCGCGCGGCACTATCCACTTGGCGCCTCTAGACTGAGCATTTTGAGATCCTTTGTGATTCCTGTTTCTTGACTACCCTGGTATCATATCATAGCATGTGCATTTCATATAGGTTTGTATACTCATATTTTTGTACTGGGCGTTCTTATCGCTCACGTCCTCGGTTTTATTTATTCTTGGACACCCCATTCCCACGGGGCAGGCCTCAGGTTGGATGGCTCAGGAGGAGCAGGAGGAGGACGTTGAGTAGCTGTTGGTTTAGTTTTCAGTGTTTTCCATTTGATTCGATATGGTTGTACTGGATATTTCATTTTGAGTTAGTCTAGACTTCGATTTCGATTGGGTTGTATAACTATTGTTGTTGGCCATATTTCCGCTGTTATCTCTGATTATAATTAATTAAGTTAGTTGCATGCTTAGTTCTTGACTAGTAGGTGATTCTGGAACGGGTCACTACATTTATGGTATCAGAGCATGCGTATGATTTTGGGATATAGATTCTGTTTTGGGATTTCCGTTGACCATTTTACCATTTTCCCTATTCTATCTTGTAGCGATGGCTGACCATTTTGATGACGGGAGTAGTCAGGGGAGTGTAGGTCGATGGGGTGACCAGGACGATCATAGACGTCATCGTGAGCATCGTCATCGTCGGGATGGTCCTAGGCGTTTCGATTTGCATCGTTTTATTCAGATGGGGCCTAAGCCTTTAGTTGGTGGTGAGACTCCCGATGATGCTGAGGACTGGTTAGAGCGCATGGAGAGTTGTTTCCGTGCATTTCAGTGCACCGAGGAGCAGAAGATAGAGACCCTTAGCTTTCTTCTCGAGGGCCGTGCGCGCAAGTGGTGGCGATCAACTTCTGCGCCGATAGTCCAGTCCCAAGGTAGGGTGACTTGGGTCGATTTCCGTGCAGCTTTCATGCAGCTGTACTTTCCTCCAGCCCTTCGCCAAGCCAAGACGATTGAGCTCCTGAACCTTAAGCAGGGGAGTATGTCTGTTGATGAGTATCAGCAGAAATTCTTTGAGTTGTTACCCTTCGCTCCTCATATCAGTGGCAGTTCTGAGGCCAAGTATGATCATTTCCTCCAGGGTCTTAATCAGGAGATCTTTGATCGAGTCACTGTCTGTGATAATCCTACTTCTTATGATGGGTTAGTGAACCGGTGTCGCCAGGCAGAGATCAGTCTCCAGCGTGGTAGGGCTATTCTTTCTTCTTCTAGACCTCCGAGTACTTTGAGGCCTCGATCTCAGTCATTCAAGAAATCTGGTTCATCTTCTTCTGGATCTGGATCTCGATCTAGTGGTGTTTTCCGCTTTGGTAAGAAGAAGGAGTCTTGTGCGCATTGTGGGAAGAACCATCCATCGGAGCAATGCCGAGTAGCCGCAGGAGCTTGTTATCAGTGCGGAGAGATGGGGCATATTAAGAAGAATTGTCCTCAGTTGCGAGGTGGAGCAGGATCCGGTTCTGGATCTCAGACGACTGTTCAGCAGAGGAGGCAGGGTCAGGCAGTGGGTAGTTCGAATCTTCGACCTCGTGCCCAAGGTCAGGTTTTTGCGCTGAACCAGGATCAGGCTGCAGATGAGACGGAGAGAGTCATAGCAGGTACTTTTCATTTATGCGGTATTCCTGCTTTTGTTCTTATTGATACAGGAGCCTCTCATTCCTTCATTTCTGCACGATTTGTTAAGCGTCATAGGTTACCCTATGTTTCTCTAGACGTCATTCTTTCTGTTTCTACTCCGATGGGTCATTCGGTGTTAGCGAAGCGTCTAGTGATGGGTTGTCCCTTAGATTTTGAGGGTAACGAGTTGACTGCGAATCTTATGATCCTAGAGATGGAAGATTTTGATTGTATCTTGGGTATAGACTTATTGACTACCTACCGAGCTACTGTGGATTGTTACCAGAAGCTTGTTCAGTTTCGTACGACTGAAAGCTCTAGTTGGTTTTTCTATGGTGAGGGAGCGCGACCTCCGATGCCAGTGGTATCTGCTCTGAAAGCCTGTCGTGCTTTAGAGTCGGGCGGGGAAGGCTACCTCATCTATGCGATTGATTCATCCACAGGTAGTGTTGGTCTAGAGGATATTCCAGTGGTTTGTGAATTTCCTGATGTTTTCCCAGATGAGATTCCTGGTTTTCCTCCGGTTAGAGAGGTGGAATTTGGCATAGATTTAATGCCAGGGACTGCACCGATTTCTCGTGCCCCCTATCGTCTTGCTCCGTCAGAGATGAGAGAGCTGAAGCAGCAATTGCAGGATCTTCTTGATAAGGGTTATATTCGCCCGAGTGTTTCGCCTTGGGGAGCTCCAGTCTTGTTTGTCAAGAAGAAGGATGGATCGATGCGGTTGTGCATTGATTATCGCCAGCTGAATCGGGTGACGATCAAAAACAAGTACCCTTTACCCCGTATTGATGACTTGTTCGATCAGCTTCAGGGTACTTCTGTTTACTCCAAGATCGACTTGCGATCGGGTTATCATCAGATGAGAGTCAGAGATGATGATATTTCCAAGACTGCATTTCGTACTCGTTATGGGCATTACGAGTTTCTAGTTATGCCATTCGGATTGACGAATGCGCCAGCGGTGTTCATGGATCTGATGAACCGAGTCTTCCGAGATTTTCTGGATCAGTTTGTGGTGGTTTTCATTGACGATATCTTGATCTATTCCCACAGTGTGGAAGAGCATGCCCAACACTTGAGGATTGTGTTGAAGATTCTTCGCGAGAAGCAATTGTATGCTAAGCTGAGTAAGTGCGAGTTCTGGATTGATCGTGTGGTATTCCTTGGTCATGTGATTTCCAAGGAAGGAGTTTCTGTGGATCCCAGCAAGATTGAAGCAGTGCTGAATTGGTCACGTCCGACGACGGTGGCTGAGATCCGTAGTTTTCTAGGTCTGGCAGGGTATTATCGTCGCTTCATCGTGAATTTCTCTCAGATAGCCAGACCATTGACGCAACTTACTCGGAAGGATGTTCCATTTGAGTGGTCATCCGAGTGCGAAGATAGTTTCAGAGAGCTTCGTCGACTTCTGACTTCCGCACCTGTTTTGGCGTTACCGTCAGGATCTGATGGTTTCAGTGTTTACACCGATGCCTCCACTCAAGGCTTAGGGTGTGTGTTGACGCAAAACGGTCATGTGATTGCTTATGCTTCCAGACAGCTGAAATCTCACGAGGAGAAGTATCCCACTCATGATCTGGAATTGGCAGCTATTGTGTTTGCGCTGAAGATTTGGCGTCATTATTTGTGCGGTGTTCAGTTTGAAATCTTTACTGATCATAAGAGTCTGAAATATCTGTTCACTCAGGCTGAGTTGAACATGAGGCAACGTCGTTGGATGGATTTGCTGAAGGATTATGATTGCGAGATCAAGTACCATCCAGGTTCTGCGAATCTCACAGCTGATGCGCTTAGTCGCAAGGTGAGAGCCTCTGCACTTCAGACTTGTGCTATGACTAGTGCCATCCAGGATAGTTGCTCGTTGGGGTTTAACTTCAAGCATCGGAAAGGTATGGAGAGCATTCGTGTTGCTACCATTTTATCTGAGCCCAATTTGTTCACTCGGATTCGAGAAGCTCAGATGTCTGATCTCAAGACTCAGAGATTAGCTCGGTTAGTTGGTGGTGATAGTAATTTCCATTATCAGTCCAATGGTCTTCTGTGCTTATCTAATCGGGTTGTAGTACCAGAGGATGACACTTTGAGGGACGAGATATTGTCTCAGGCGCATCGAAGCAAGTTAAGTGTTCATCCAGGAAGCAACAAGATGTATAGAGACTTGAGGCTGCGGTTTTGGTGGAAAGGGATGAAGCGCAGCGTGTATCAGTTTGTCTCCAAGTGTCTAGTTTGCCAGCAGGTTAAGGCAGAGCACCGTCGACCGGGAGGATTGTTGTTGAACTTACCTATTCCAGAATGGAAGTGGGAGCATATTACGATGGATTTCATTACTCACTTGCCATTATCTTTGAGGAACAGCGATGCTATCTGGGTAGTGGTGGATCGACTCACCAAGTCTGCTCATTTTCTGCCGTATAATCGTGATTTCACTTTCGATCGTATGGCTCGATTGTACATTCAGGAGATTGTACGTTTGCATGGAGTGCCTGTCAGTATTGTTAGTGACAGAGATCCTCGTTTTACCTCACGGTTTTGGGGTAGTTTCCAGTCAGCTTTGGGTACTACACTGAGTCTGAGTACTGCTTATCATCCGGAGACTGACGGTCAATCAGAGAGGACTATCCGTACGCTTGAGGATATGTTGCGAGCCTGTGTTATGGATTTCGGACCCGCTTGGCAGGATCATTTGCCTTTGATTGAGTTCGCGTACAACAACAGCTATCATCGTAGTATTGGTATGGCACCATTTGAGGCGTTGTACGGGCGACGTTGTCGTACTCCATTATTCTGGGATGAAGTCGGGGAACGACAGGTAGAGGGACCGGAGTTAGTCCAGCAGGCTATAGATAAGGTTGCAGTAATCAAGAAGCGGATTAAGACTGCTCAGGATCGACAGGCTAGTTATGCGAACACAAAGCGTCGACCTCTTCATTTTCAACCAGGTGAGAAGGTGTTTCTCCGAGTTTCGCCTTTTCGCAGGATTTTGAGATTTGGTCTCAAGGGTAAGCTGTCTCCGAGATTTATTGGTCCATTCGAGATACTGGAATGTGTGGGAGATTTAGCTTACAGACTTGCGTTGCCGCCGTACCTATCAAGTATTCATGATGTGTTCCACGTATCCTTGTTGAGACGTTATGTAGCAGATGAGTTGCACATCTTACATCCATCTGAAGTTCAACTTGATACGGATTTGTCTTACGTGGAGCGACCAGTTCAGATTCTAGATCGCAAAGATAAGGTGTTGCGGAATAAGATCATTCCTCTTGTCTTAGTGCAGTGGCAGCGTCGAGGCACTGAAGAAGCCACTTGGGAGTTAGAGAGTCGTATGCGTTCGGAGCATCCAGAGCTCTTTTGAGTTGTGCTTTGTATAAGTTTGTGTTTTCAGTTGTAATCATAGTATCAGTTGTATTCAACAACAATTGAGATGTATTAATGATGTTGTTATTTCGTTTTGTTCATTCTCTAAGCCTGATTTCGAGGACGAAATCTTTTAAGGGGGGGAGAATGTAGTAGCCCGAATTCCAAATTGGGTAATTAACGGAGTAATGGTGATTCAGAAGGTTTAAGATGTAATTTTGGCTATGGTCATGATCGGACGGACCGAAGAGGGTTCGGAAGCACCGAAGAGTTCGGACGATCCGAAGTGTAGTTCGGTGGATCCGAACATGGCCTATAAATAGTGCTCGGATTTCCTCATTTTGACTTGCCAATTTCTTGAGTTTTCTCTCATTTTGGAGAGTTTGGAAGGTTTCTAGGGTTAGTTGTTGGTCGAGCGATAGCCAAGAGCTGCCAGGAGTAGTAGCATAGCGGCGCCTGAGTTTCAAGGCAATCGACATCAAAGGGCTGTCGACGGACGAAGGTAAACCCTAAACCTTTGGTAGTACTAGGGAGTACTGGTTTTGCTAGTCGAGCATGGTAGTATTGATTGAGTATGCTTTTGATGCGTAGGCTTGTGCTAAACCTGATTAGCGGTGTTGCGTAAGGCTAGGCTTGCTGTGATAGAGGTACGAAAGTACTATCCGAGATATCCTGGTTGAGTATACATTCATATATGTGTTGCATGAGTATTTGCTGCATTGTTATATGTCATATGATGCATGCTATTATGTCACGAGTTATGATGCATATTGCATATCATGTTGAGCCGTATCTCCTTCGAGATAGCCTTTACTGTTGAGCTGTATCTCTTTCGAGATAAGCTATATCTTGGGGCCGCTCAGCCCTGTCTTGTGGACGCATGGACACCGAGAGTACACAGTGGCCGACGGGTCGGGAGGGCTTCGGTGGTCCGGGACATTTTAGGTCCACGTCTGTCTTGTAGTGGATGCAGTGACCCAGAGGTTGGACCGCGCGGCACTATCCACTTGGCGCCTCTAGACTGAGCATTTTGAGATCCTTTGTGATTCCTGTTTCTTGACTACCCTGGTATCATATCATAGCATGTGCATTTCATATAGGTTTGTATACTCATATTTTTGTACTGGGCGTCCTTATCGCTCACGTCCTCGGTTTTATTTATTCTTGGACACCCCATTCCCACGGGGCAAGCCTCAGGTTGGATGGCTCAGGAGGAGCAGGAGGAGGACGTTGAGTAGCTGTTGGTTTAGTTTTCAGTGTTTTCCATTTGATTCGATATGGTTGTACTGGATATTTCATTTTGAGTTAGTCTAGACTTCGATTTCGATTGGGTTGTATAACTATTGTTGTTGGCCATATTTCCGCTGTTATCTCTGATTATAATTAATTAAGTTAGTTGCATGCTTAGTTCTTGACTAGTAGGTGATTCTGGAACGGGTCACTACAACCAGGCTCTACGAGTGGAATCAGAAATCAAAACACTCTTTAAGAGAGATGAAGAAGAAAAAAGATCCCGTAACCCCAATTTCCCCGAAAATAACCAAAAGAAGAGGAGATAGAGAAATGAGATTCAACATGGCAAGAAAGAAGGACCATCAAAACAAAATTTTCGAGAAGGAACTAACAAGAAAAGATGCGGATACTGTGGGTTAGCTAATCACAACGAAGACAAATGCTGGAGAAAGAATGAGAAATGCTTGATTTGTGGAAGTGATCAACACTGTATTCAAGAATGTCCACAAAAATCTCGGCCTTTACCAGCTCCAACTGCTCAAAAACCCAAGATTCCAGCCAGAGTTTTTGCACTCACAGGAAATGAAGACGGTATCAATCCCACTGTTGTAGTTCAAGGTACGATTATTCTATTTTCAAAAATTGGAAAAGCTTTATTTGATCCTGGAGCGACACACTCATTTGTTTCTAGCACTTTTGTTCACAATCTAGAAACAACATCTGTAAAACTACCTTATATCTTGGAAGTTAGTTCACCAATGGGAAATAAGTTACTCAGCGAAGTTCTCTACAAAGACTATCCTCTAGAAATTGATTGGGAAACATATATGGCCGATTTAATTGAGCTCCCTATTCAAGGTTATGATGTCATATTAGGGATGGATTGGTTGTTTAGACACCAGGCACAATTAGATTGTTACTCCAAAAAGGTAAAACTCTCAAATTTGGAAAACGGAAAATTTGGAAACCGCAAGGAGGAGTCTTTCCCCATTACATCAATATCTGCCAAAGAAGCCCAAACTATAATTAAAAAAGGAGGGAAATGATTTCTAGCATATTTGATCAACAAGCCGCACGATCAACTCAAGGTATCTGAAATCCTTGTTGTTGAAAACTTTCCCGAAATATTTCCAGAAGAAATCAATTATTTGCCTCCACAAAGAGAGATTGAGTTCTCTATAGAGCTAACACCCGGAGCAATGCCCAAGTCGAAGACCCTATACCGAATGGCACCTGCAAAATTAAAAGAATTAAAGATCATATTACAAGAGCTTATTGAAAGAAAATACATACGACCTAGCTCATCACCATGGGGAGCCCCAGTGTTATTCGTAAAGAAAAAAGATGGTACGCTAAGGCTATGCATCGACTATCGAGATCTAAATAATGTGACTATAAAAAACAAGTATCCACTGCCGCAAATTGACGAATTGTTCGATGCACTCCAAGGATCCAAAGTTTATTCGAAGATGGACCTAAGGCAAGGGTACTACCAGCTGCGAATCCGAGTAGAAAATATACCCAAGACCACTTTTAACACTCGGTATGGCCACTACGAATTTGTAGTGATTCCGTTCGAATTGACAAATGTGCCAACTGCTTTCATGGATCTGATGCATCGAGTCTTCCAACCATATTTAGAAAAGTTCGTAGTCATTTTCATCGATGACATCCTTGTTTACTCCAAAAGCAAGGAAGAGCACGCACATCATCTAAGGACAGTTCTCCAGGCACTAAAAGAAAATCAGTTATATGCAAAACTCAGCAAATACGAGTTCTGGTTGGAAAAAGTGACATTCTTAGGCCACATAATTTCAAGGAATGGTCTTGAAGTTGATACTACAAAGATAGATGCAATAATGCAGTGGAGACAACCAAGCAATGTAACCGAAGTTCGAAGCTTTCTTGGTTTAGCAGGGTACTATCGTAAATTCATCCAAGACTTTGCAAAAATTGCAGCCCCACTAACCCAACTTACTTGCAAAGATAATACATTCCAATGAAACCAAAGGTGTGAAGAAAGCTTTCAAATACTAAAAAGGTTGCTCATTAGCGCTTCAGTCTTAACTCTACCAAAAGGAACATAAGGTTTTATGGTCTACACTGATGCTTCCAAAGAAGTTTTGGGCTGCGTTTTGATGCAAAACGGGAAGGTAATTGCTTATGCTTCAAGGAAGTTAAAGATCCATGAAAATAATACCCTACTAATCATTTAGAGTTGGGTGCAATAGTATTTTCTCTAGCAAAATGGCAGCATTATTTATACGGTGCAATCTTTGACATTTTTACTGACCACAAAAGCTTGAAGTACTTATTTACTCAAAAATAGTTAAATATGAGGCAGCGTCGGTGGATGGAATTCCTAGAAGATTATGATTGCTCTATACTATACCATCCCGGAAAAAGCCAACGTTGTGGCGGATGCTTTGAGTAGGAAAGATAGTATAGCCCATATTGAAGGAAGGGAAGCTAACAAATCTGGGGAATACACGCCAAAAATCATGGTACAAGTATTTTCCCATGGACATCTAGCAGGACTAAGATTCGAACTAGAATTCAACACTAGGATGAAGCAAAACCAGGACATTGATCCCGATGTGATGAAGCTCAAAGAAACCAAAGGAAGGCAAGATCCCGATTTCACCACCAACCATCAGGGTGTACTACTATATCGTAAACGAATATGTATACATGTTTCTTTGAAGAAGAAAGTTTTATAAGAAGCTTATAGATCTCGATTCACCAACCATCCTGGAGGAGCCAAAATGTACCAAGACTTAAAGCAATATTTTTGGCGGAAAGGCATGAAACGTGATGTTGTAGATTTCGTAAAGAATTGCCTTATATGTCAAATGGTGGAGGCAGAACATAAATACCATCAAGAATTTTACAACCACTTCCCATTCCTGAGTGGAAACTGAGATCAAATAACAATGGATTTTGTGTTAGGGTTGCCTCTTTTGAAAGGAGGCTTCGATAGTATCTGGGTTGTGGAGGACCGTTTAACAAAATCCGCTCATTTCATCCCAGTAAGTAGTAAATATGTAGTGGAAAAGCAAGCTGATCTATACAAAAAATAAATCATTCGGTTGCATGGGATACCTTCAACAATTGTTTCTGACCGAGATCCAAAATTTACATCGAGATTGTGGAAGAAACTCCAGGAATTCCTTGGCACAAAATTGAGCTTCAGCACTTCTTCTCACCCTAAGACTGACGGACAATCTGAGAGAACTATTTAGACTTTGGAAGATATGCTCCGCACTTGTGTTTTAGATTTCGGGTACAACTGGGGAAGGCATATACCCCTCATAGAATTTGCATATAATAATAGCTACCAGGCTACAATTCAAATGGCTCCTTATGAAGCTTTATACGGACGTAAATTTCGTTCCCCTCTGAACTGGGATCTTGAAGAATGGCGGTGCACCAAGGATGGGAAAACTCGCTCTATAAAGCCAGAGATTATACAAGAAGCAATTGATAAAGTACCCATCATCAAGCAAAAAATACAATCAGCTCAAAGTCGACAAAGGAGTTATGCTAACAAAAGAAGGAAAGACTTGGTATTTGCAGTAGGGGACCAAGTAATCCTAAAAATATCTCCTAGGAAAGGAATCCGAAGGGCTGGGAAAAAGGGAAAGTTACAACCTCGTTTTGTAGGTCCCTTTGAGATTCTGAAAAGAATAGGACATGTTGCCTATCAACTGCAGCTACCTAGGTCACTATCTGGGATACGTAACACGTTTCATGTATCCCAATTAAAAAAATGCTTCACGGACTCAACACCCATTGTGGACCCAGTGCATGTAAACCTAGAAAGTGATTTAACCTACGAGGAACAACCTGTTAGGATACATGATCAAAAAATCAAAGAACTTCGCAATAGACAAGTTCAACTCGTCAAAGTACTCTGGAGGAACCAAAATATTGAAGAAGCCACATGGGGAATAGAAGAGGACGTCATACAACAATACCCTGATCTATTCGAATCTGGAGACCAAATTCCTTAAAGGTGAGGAGATTGTAGCACCTCCTAGCTTAAATGGTATTTGCATATATTATATTTTATTATTAAAATTTATTAATATAATAATGAATGAAATAAATAATATATTATATTTATATATACACATTCATACATGCATACATGCATACCATCATCATAGTTGCTTAACCAACACACCATCTCCTTTCTTGCCCAACTGGTGATCGAGATTTGTTCATCATTGATTGGAGATAAGGCTTGATCATTGCCTATAAAATGAACCCTTCACCTCAGGAGTTTCAAGAGTTCTCAGCCTGAATTTTCGAGTTTAAGAAGTGGGTCTAGTTCAACATACCCAGAAATATACCACAAAATGAGGTCTCGAAAAATCATCAGTCGATTTTTGTTAAAATTCAAAAATCGCTACTGTTCGGGAAGGAATAGTGCCGGAAAACTCGTTTTTCAGGTACTGTTTTCACTCCCATTTTTCGTACTTTTCTTGACCATATTTCACCATAGTTTAAACATGAAAGTTGTTCATTGTATGTCATACTTCTCATTCATATCTTTTGTTTTCGGGAATCGGCCTCGGAAATAGTGTTTTTCGGTAGCCGAAGTCGGGGTGAGAGTTTTACTAGTTTTTCCTTTTCTGGCACGTTTCGGCTGGGAATTTCAGAAAACTTATAACATAAGAGTTGTAGGAAATCATATTTTACGTTTGCTGGAAAAAGAGTGGCCGCGTGTGGTGGCCAGACGTCATTCACGTGCCGCAGGAATCGGGGCGTGTGGTACACGCTCCAACGAAAATTGAAAATTTTCTTTTTCGAAGCATGCTCTATATTATTCTAGGCTACTGTACAAGTTTCGTAAATTTTGGATGAGTATTACATTTACTGTGAATTTTTAATGGAAAATACTATGATTTTCGGATATGATTTACTATCTATATGATCTTATAAACCTTTTTATAAATGTTCATAGCCTTCAATACTTGAAAAATATATCATTGGAAGTAGCTATGAAGTTTTATAATTTTTCGACTCACAAGTTATTTATTATGATTTTTGTGAGTTATATATTAAATGTTATATATATCGATTAATGATAAAATAATTTCAAATATTACCTATTTTGAATTTTTTTCAGTTAATATTATAATAAGAATTGTTATAGGAAATATTGTAATTTTTGGAGTCAAATATTAATTATTATAAATTTTAAAATAGTTTTGACTATTAGAAAATAATTTTGACAAAAAAATATTAAATAAATAAAATAATTTTTTTATGAACTTTTAGTCAATAAATAAAATTTATTAAGTTATATTCTTTATTTTAGTAAAAATGTAGGATAATCTATATCAAAAAGTGTTTACTATACTAATGATAAATCACATTGGTCATTAGGATTGACTTGAACTTTGAACTCTCACTCTCATCTATAGTAAGTCTCAAGGTGGGGAAATTTTTTTATCGTTCTTCCTATATAGCCTTTGGCATTTGACCTGGAAATTATGATATGATATAGTATATTCTTTAATGATATTCACTACGAATTATTGATTTCTTACGCCTATGCATAAATTTTGTATCTTTGAATCGCGTTGATGCATATGAAATTTGCCCCATACTGAATATCCTTTTCTATCTTGCTGACTCCTTATTCATGCCGGTACTATCTTTTGGAAATGAGTGAATGATTCAATGTAACATTCTCATTGTAATATCATCATACTAGATGTGATTTTTATCAAGCTTCCACTGAATAAAGTTTTGGTTAATCATTGAATAAATGAATGAATGACTGAATGATAAGGTGATTAACCAAAACAGAGCCCTGGACAATAGACTTTGGTCTGGAGATTGAGTCCATTGAACAACGTGACTTTGGTCAGGGTATATTAGTACACTTGGCTCTTATTTCTTTACTAACCATTATTTTTGGGTACTTATATAACCTGGTGTTGATCTTTTTGTCTATTGTATGATTCTTTCGAATTTGAGTATCATATATCCCTTTTTTTAATTCTCACTAAGTGTTTAAAGACTTAACCTTTCTATTTTTCTTTATCTATTGTAATTTCCAGAGCCAGGTAACCAGGATTTGGATAAAGACAGAAATGTCGATGTATGATCCGCCAGCTGTTGTCTGAAATAAATTGCTCGAAGGCATAATAAGTCATTTGGTCTATGAGTCAGTTTGTCTGAAATGTTTACGTCATTGTCACTCTTACCATCTATGTTAGTTTGGACATGTAAAAATTTATCGTAATTTACTAGTACTTGTACTTTTCTCTTCCGCTAATAAATTTCTTTAATAGTTCTTATTACTGCCTGTGTGATATTTCTAAAGGGACATAATTCTCTCATGAAGTATTATTAGGGAATGTGACATTCCTTGAGGTCTAGTTTCAAGATAGGGTGCCAAAACTTCAATATTTGAAATTCACATCTCGTGCCTGAGCGGTAAGATCCTACCGCTCGTCGCCAACTCTTCTGTAATTCACTCCCAAAATTTATCATAATTCTCTAAAAAAAACGTCATAAATCCTCTAAAAAACCAATCCTATTTCCAAAATTCATCAAAATATATAAAGTACTGTAAAAACACAAATATGCGGAAAAACTAGCAAGGTCCTCGGGTTAGTTAGTGCACCATCAGTCCAGCCAGTTCAATCATCCAACCCAACTATCTCAACAGAAATATCCTCATCTTCATAAGTCATGCCTAGTGAGTCTAATTACTCAACAAGCTTTAACCATAGTAACAAGTAATACATATACATCCACATGCAACAGTGGAAATACTTTTAATAAAATATCTTTAACATTAACATGCATAAACTTAAACATTTTCTTTCATCATATACTTTTCATTTTATAATAAACATATACATATACATTTTTTTTTGGGGGGAAATCTGTTCATTAATTGTGATCATCCTTCGGTCGATTGATCAGTCTCAGATGTAACCATGGTACCAGGAGGCAAAGCAACAGTAACCACTTTTTCGTTTCATGTATTGGCCTATAGTTAACGGGGACACCAACAACCACTTTTTTGTTACTGGGCCTTGGCTTATGGAAATTTGGTGTTGGGTTCCCATGGGGCTTTGTCCCGTAACGGGTTCCACTCGGGCATTGTCCCTCACGAATCCTCATTTCTTACCATCACAATCAAATCACTTCCTTTAAAATATTTTCATCGTTTTCATCACTTTATAAAAATACATGCATAAATGTCAGTTTCTTTTAAACCAAGCATGCAACACGTTCTTTAGCATTTGCCATATTTTCATCATAAAATTCCATATCCTTTCAAAATAAACATTTTAACATTCATTATAGTATTCAGGACACTACCAGGACTCCTAAAATTTTTCAGGGGTAAAATGATTGTTTTGCCTCTGAAACCCTAGTTTTCCCATTTTACCCCTGGATCTTAAAACTTCAACCTGAATGCATCTAAACTTACCATAACATCTTAAAACACACACATAAAAATTTCTTAGACGTAAACTTAAGCCCCTCAACTGAATTCCGTAATTCGTTTTAAAACTTGAACCGAACGTCCCGGTTTTAACCCGAATCTTAACCAAACTTCAACCACAGCTTCGTAACACCTAACCATACCCTTTTTAACCCACTTCAAGCCATTTAGAACCCTCAGAAACTCCTAGAAGCTTGCTGGAATTTATGTCCATGTTCGAACAAACCCTAGCCACAACCGAGTACACTCACCTTCGATCCTAGTCCAAAACCAACGAGACCAGACATTAACAAACCATACTAGGAGCTAGAGCAAACCCCTTAGGACCCAGTTGGACCAGCCCTAGCTAGCCATGCACGAGGGCATGGTTTGTCCTTCTTGCGCGCGACAACGGCTAGATGTTGCGTCCACCCCTCCTAGCCTCTCCAGCCATGCGTGGACCACCATGGCTCGATGCTAGGACCCTCACGAGCCTAGCCCCTCGTCTAGATAGAAACCCACATGGCCTCCTTTTTTTTCTCCAAAATCGCATGCCCTAGCCTACACAAATTTCATCCGATCTGTGAGGTCTAGGACACTACGTAACCCGACTCCATGTAATCTAGGGTTTTATAAAATATGTGTTTAATGATTTTTATGCATTTAATGCATGAATATTGCATGGTTAGGTGTTATTGCATGGGTATCTTAAGGTTTCATGCATTAGAGTTTTAAGTTGCATTCCACGCTCGAACGAGTAACAGAGATCGGAGATAATCAGAAAAAATATTTTTATTGAATAAACACTAACCTAGCAAACCCTAAACCTAATTATACCTAGTGGCCGCCCCTCCACTCATTCAGAAACCTCCACCCGCATGTAAAACTAGCAACAACTCGACTTTTCTCCCTAGGCTTCAATAAGGTTTCTTCTCCGCTCCTCCGGTGCTAGTCTTACGTGCATATCTTCTAGTTTTTGAGCACAAATCGTTAAGGCATTCCATGTATCTCTTTTATCATCATTTACACCATATAAATATGCTGACATATATGTATTCGCATGAAGAATTTGTTGGTTTATCATATAGAATCACTTGTGCAAAGGTTTGTCATTAAATATGAATTCTTTTGACTCATACTCATGTTTTTCCTTGTGTTTGTGCAAGGGGATGCCGAATCATGATCTTAGGGGTATGAACACGTCAAAGGTTTAGGTAACTAAGGGCTGGATTCGACGGTTGGTTGAGACGTGGTGAGGGCCGATCGAACCTAGGTCGTTTTGAGATGGCTGTGGCTAGATCGAGAGTTTGGGGATGTACAGTCGTGCATGGCTCGATTTCAGCCATGAAGACGACCCTCTTGGGTCCGTGACAAGCTGAACCTCTAGGCTCGGTCTTGCTCCTAAGTTTTGCTGGTTCGAAGCTGGTCTTGCTTAGAGTCGGCTAGAGTCGAAGGTTTGTTGCTTGGTGCATTAAAGTTTGTGGATTAACAAAGGGCCGAAAATTCCAACAACTTGCAGGGCTGTTTGTGGGGCTTAAGTGGATTGGAACGTGAGGCTTAAGGGCTGGACTTGTAGGTTTAAGTCATATTTCAAGTGGGGAAAATTTTGGTTGAAATTTGGGTTGAAATCGGGCTTTAGTTTATGTCTAAAAAATGGGTTTTAGTTTACGTCCAAGTTTTAAAATGAATTTTATAAGTTTTGGAATGTGGTTTATTTTACGTCTAAGAAATGCTACTATTATGTTTTGAGGTGTTTTAAGGAGTTTGGTTGGCTTCGGGTCAAAATATGGAGGTCCAGGGGTAAAATGGTCATTTAGGGTTTTCAGGAGCAAAATGGTCATTTTGCATGCGGGTCGAGTTTTTAGTCCTTACAGCGGCCTTATCACAAATTTTTCTTGTTTTTAAACATTATGTATCACGAATATGATTTTTATGTAATTATGAAAATATGTTGCATGCTTGATTTTGAGGAAAATTACGTATATGATTGATTTTGATAAGTGATGAAAATGATGATGTTTTTCAAGGATGAGAGTTGGTTGTGACTGATGATATATGTATACGATGAGCTGTAAGGCCAAGGCTCAGTGGATGGGTAATAATGTCGCTGATGTCCCCGCCGTCGGGTACCATGGTTATATGTAGATGGATCCATCGAATAGAGCTTATATTATTAGAGCTGATACGAAAGTCACAACTAACGAACTGAATTCGATTAATAAAATAAACAAGTATATGATGAGATGTTTTGCTATTAACGTTACAGGTGTGTTGAGTCTTTAGACTCACTATGTGTGAATGATGCAGGTGAGCGTTTTGATCAGGAGGTTGGAGGTGCGGAAGACTGAGTAGGTGGAGCTGGATGTGCACACGTCAACCCAAGGACCTTGTTTCTTCTGCACATCACGTTTATGAGATAGGAGTGGACATAAATATTTTTACTCATACATTTTATTATGTCATTGGTTATCAGGATTTTTATTCGTTCATATTTGTTTTATTTCTAAACTGCGGTATTTTCATCTGGTAGATGGTTACTATTATTTTTGAGATGTGAAATTTTCAGCAGTGTGGCATGCATGCATAATTTTTGAATTTTCGAGAATAAGTTTGTAAAAAAAAAAATAATAGCATTTTAAGTAGTAGATATTTCATGTTCGTTCCTTCCCTTGCCTCCTTCCACCATTGATCAACCCCATATAGGACACCTAAACAGCCACTAAATCATGTACCTACCATCCCTAACTTGGCAGCCCCCTTCCCTTTTACAAGAACCATCAGAAGATGAACAAAGCTCAAGTTTTTCCATGTCTAAACCCTTAAAAATGAAAATATCATGATGCTTTTAGATTTTTCATGCAAACAAATATATTCATATTGTAATATGGTATGAACGATGAGAAAAGAAGGAATAGGGTGTGCCTTCAGGCACAAAAATGCAAGTCTCGTAGCGAAGGAACATCGTCGGAGCGACGGGGGAAAGCCTTGCTGCGTTTTTACCTTTCAAAGTCGACGTGTAGAAGCCTTAGACGTGTGGGTGTGTGCATTTGGCTGCTAGGGAGAGAAACCCTTGGTTTCCTAGGTGGTGTGCATGAAATGTAGGGAAAATTAGGGCTTGGGAATTCAAGCTTTCAATATAAATATTATGATAGGTAATTAGGCTCAATAACTTTAGTATAATGACCTATTAGGCCCACTAGAAAGTAGGAAAAATATTTTGTTTTGTAAAGTTTCCGAAAATATTATCCGAGTCTCCAAAAAATCTTTATTTTCGTCAAAAATCGATTATCGGTTTAAAATATGACTCGACGTGTAAAACTATCTCCAAAGACATTATTTTCAAAAATTACAACTTAGATATACCATATAATTAATATTAAAAATAATTATTTAATAAATATTTTTCTTTTACAGTCTCCGGTCTCTGTTCCTTGGTCGCGTCCCGAATAACCTTTGAAAATAATGTTTTATGAATTCTAATAGAAAACTATATATTAAACATGTAAACATGTCTATCACATTTAATTAATGCAATTAAAATGATTTAATTAGATATTTTTTATTTTTCCTAGATTTGCATGTAGTTAGATTACATTATCTCATTTTGGACCTTACAAGTCATATAGCTCCACCTTGTTCAGGTCTTTTGTTTCTCGCATGGCCGTGTTTTTGACATCTTGTTTTTTGGGAAGTGATAAATGCAAGATTTGCACTTAATTTATATTAGAATCCATTTTGAATTATGCTTGTTTCGAACAGAATTATGCGTTTTTCGTTTGTTTTTGTTGTCATCTCAGGAATGGAGAAAATAGCGGACACGAAGCCAAGTGAGCCAAGAAAACAAGTGCACAACCAACACACTGTCGAACAGAGCCTCACGCGCAGCTGCACGAGATCACGCGCAGCCGCTCGCAATGATATGCAAGAAGATCGACAGAAGTTCTCACGCGGCCACGCCGCTTCACGTGCAGCCGCGTGCACTTACATGACAGAATCGGCCAGAGACTTGCGCGCGGCCGCGCGACATCACACGCAGGCACGCGCGCACCAATACATGCGAGAACCAGTAGCTCGCGCGCCGCCGCGCGACATCATGCGTGACCGTGCACGCAAAGAAGAACATAAAGTCCCGAGAGGCACGCGCGGCAGCACCACAACTCGCGCGACCGCACGTGCGCAGACATGAGCCACCAGGAAGAAGCTCGCGAGCGACCGCGCGACTTCATGCGCAACCGCACACGCAGCGTCCAGAAAAGTTATAATATGCGCGCCGCTAGGTCAGAATTGGGAGAGCCATCATTGGAGAAAAGCACGAGAAATCGGAGCGCATACACGAGACGAAGATTCAGAGTGCGAAGAACAGTCAAAATACAAAAAACAATGGATCCGGGGATGGAGACGACACTTCGGATTGTTATCTTTTCCTTCGTTTTTTATATTCTACTATGTAGCGATGTCTAGAACTACGAATATGTCTTGTTTTCGCTTAGATTTTGTGATGAACTAATTTCCCATTCTAGAGAATGATGTAGCTTTGTGGACACGATGATTTAACATAGTTATTTTATATAATTGAATTCCATTTCATATTTAATTGTGTCTCTCTGTGTTTATTTCATTGCAATTTACTGGCCATAAATTGTAAGTTGTCTGATTTATTCTACAACTCGAGAGGGACTATGATTATAGATCATTAGAGACACATCGTTGATTGTTTATATCGTTCGGAAGGCGTATAACTTTAGCGAGACTTAGGTAAGAACATTGTTTGCATTTATCAATTAAACGTAGATTTTTATTAGGAATAATTGAATCGAAGTTTTATTGATACAATTATTCGTCATTTGGGAAAGGGAGAATAAATTAATTAAGTATTCTTGACTATTAAATAATAGGAATTCACTAATATAATTTTAACTGGTAATAATTGTCATGGAAACTTGGTGAAATCATTTCTCTAGATATTTTCTCTCATTTTTATTCTTCAACTCGGTGATTAGATTAATTATTTGTCATCATTTAGTTCGTTCAAACAAACCAATCCGGTTATTGATTTTTCTAGATAAAGTCTTGACTATTTTAATTACAAGAACTGATATACATTTTTACACACACTTCTCGTGTGATCAACACTTGTGCTCAAAAATACATTTTACTATAACTTGACGTCGTGCGCTTGCGAGCAATTAAGAAAACACGCAACAGGAAGGCCACGCATTACATTCAAAGCAACTTTTTTTTTTTGAATACACATTTCATAGTGTATTCATTTCATTTTTATGCCGCTCACCCTTTCGTCAAACTCGTTCATCGACTCTCGAGCCTTCATTTTGATGTTATAAAATTTCTGTACGGAAACTGAGAATTTTTTATCTTTGGTCTGCTCATTTCCTTCACACAAATGAATTAATTTCTTCCAAATTTCATCGGCAGTTTTGCACATCTTAATCTTGCTGAATGTGTTTTTTTATCCAGGGTTTTGTAGAGAATATCCTTGGAAACATTATCCAAGTTTGATTTTCTTTTATCTTAAGAAGTCCACTCTTCTTGTGGTTTCTCAATATGATGAGATGATCCGTCAGTTAGTGCAACAACTATATTTGCTTTCATGATCTTCATTGGTCCATCAGTTATGATGTATCACATATTATCATCTTGTGCAGTTAAATGAGTCTGCATTCTGATTTTCCAGTCATCGAATTTTTCTTTGGAAAACATGGAGATTTTATTGAATGAAGACATGGTTGTCAGATTTGATTTATGGAATATTTAAAACAAGATCAACATATCTGATACCACTTGTTAGGATCGATTTATATGGGTAAATTGTTTAGAAGGAGGTTGAATAAACACTTTGTCTTTTTGAAATCTTTTGGATATAAATCAGTTCTTTGAGGAACTGATCCTAAGATCTTGTGTGTCAATATCAATCAGTTAACTAATACTAGTGCAGAATTGAACTGAAGGATAGATAAAATATTTTGGTTAGGATGTTGTGATAACTGAATGAACAATATAATTAAATACATAGATTTTTATGGATGTTCAGAGATTTCAAATGCTCTTACGTCACTCCTTCTATCTCAAGAATATGCTTTTCACAAAAATACTTTGATTGGTTATAACAAAATTTAATAATGCACTTCAGTTGGACTTTACACAGTCAAATTGAAACTCTTAGTTTCTAACACTTTCGGTAGATAACTGAATAACTCTAATAAGTAGCATGAATGCTACAAATGAATACAATGAAATGAGATCAAAATTGTGCGATTTGTAAACTGAATAATGCTGGAGAATAAATCGCAACTGGTACATGTTTGTAAGTAGTTTATTCTGTGTGCATCACCCCTTCCTTCTTCAATTGGATTCATCGGCTATATATAGTTTTCGATTCCAACTGCCACATTGAGTACATTTAATGATTAATATCCGTTGAATCGTCGCTTAGTCCACGTAGATAGCTTTTTCTGACAGAGGTACTATGTAAATGACTATTCTGCTCCATCTGTTCTGCTTTGGTACAGCTGTCAGTTTGTTTGCTAATATTCAAATCTTCAACTGATCACGTGGCTAAATGATCAGGAGTCAAACTGATTGAATGATCAGTTCAGCTGGACTACATCAATTCCAACTGATGTTTTATTGCAATTTGAACACTTCAGTTGAGTTAGGACATTTCATTTCATTTTTGCGACATATCTTCTATTTTGTTTCACAAACTTTGAATCATCAGTTTTACGACTTATTTAATCTTATAAGAACTTTAGTTCTTAATCCATTTAAGTCTGATAAGTCTTCTTTCAATTACGATCTCTTAATTGTGTCAGTTCAGTTTGGTTCTTCAATTCTTTTACGGATTAATTTGTCAAACTTTGAAACTCATAAATTCCAACCGTTCGTATTCATGAGATGAAATAATAACTTAAGAAATTAAAAAAAAAAGGAGTTGCATAATTATCAAATAATAAGCAAACATGTAACAATCAAAATATGAACATTGGAGAGTTGACCATGGATAATGTCATAAAGGAAATCTCGTCATGCATTAAATTAATTAACAAAAATAAACATACATTAATTGGCGCGTATCCTCTTAAATCATCCAACACACAAGCTTACCTTCAAATTTAAAAACCCTAGTTCCCCTTTGGTGAGATCCAATTCAAACCACATCAAAGTCTAAGGGCCATCATTATCGCGGAATTGGATCATTGGTTGGTGAACATGTTGTTTTATTCTCAATTTTCTTCATTTGCAAACTTATTGGTGATACCCCTATAAGATCCCGAGTCATGAATGACCCAGGATATTTAATGGATAGCCCAAATCAGGGTCAATCTGTAGAATAAATTCTTCAGAATCCGGGCAGGTGGATGCCCGAGACATCTTATTCCCGGGTTATCGAAAACCCAGGCTCTCGTACAAGCTCCCGGATGATTTCTACTCGGGATACCTCTGTGAGGCCCGGGGCCGAAGAGGGCGGGGGGTGATCGCCGGTGTCATGAGGTGGCACGGACAATGAGCGGCTCCTGGCAGGCTTCTAGGTGGAGGGAACATGAATGAACCGTTCTTACACCGGAAGGAGAGGGATTCCGAGACTGTTCAATGTAATGGACTGTACAGTTGAAGAGGGCTTAAAAGATTTGATTGGTACTACTCATATCACGAAGGTGCATCTTCTTTTCGGTAGCTCATCACATAAAAACTCTAAAGTTAAGCGTGCTTGACTTGGGGCAATTTTGGGATGGGTGACCTCCTGGGAAGTTTCTCAGGGTGCGTGTGAGTGAGGACATAAGCACGCTGGAAAGACACGTCTTGGTACAGTGAGGACAGTCGTCGAATCTGGGGCGTTACAGTTGGTATCA
The DNA here is from genome assembly GCF_022965805.1 of Primulina eburnea. NCBI lineage: Eukaryota > Viridiplantae > Streptophyta > Magnoliopsida > Lamiales > Gesneriaceae > Primulina > Primulina eburnea. The sequence continues at coordinate 53,408,189 of NC_133103.1, read as the reverse complement.
GAGCCGACCTCTCCGAGTACGGTGTGGTTCGGGGACGAACCAAGCGGAAGCTGGTGGGCATGTGAGGCCCGGGGCCGAAGAAGGCGGGGGGTGATCGCCGGTGTCATGAGGTGGCACGGACAATGAGCGGCTCCTGGCAGGCTTCTAGGTGGAGGGAACATGAATGAACCGTTCTTACACCGGAAGGAGAGGGATTCCGAGATTGTTCAATGTAATGGACTGTACAGTTGAAGAGGGCTTAAAAGATTTGATTGGTACTACTCATATCACGAAGGTGCATCTTCTTTTCGGTAGTTCATCACATAAGAACTCTAAAGTTAAGCGTGCTTGACTTGGGGCAATTTTGAGATGGGTGACCTCCTGGGAAGTTTCTCAGGGTGCGTGTGAGTGAGGACATAAGCACGCTGGAAAGACACGTCTTGGTACAGTGAGGACAGTCGTCGAATCTGGGGCGTTATAACCTCGATAATAGTACCGCACTCGAGTGATTGAGTAGGTAAGATCTTGTCTCAACAAGTGCCCTTAAAAATTTCCCGGGACCGAGAAGTACAAGAATGTAGTGCGGAAAGATCGCAAGATCTAAATCGTACTCCACAGCTTGCTAGGTCCAAGAAGAAGGGATAATGCACCCTTCACAAAGTAGGTTTTCATAACACAGAAGATTGTCGGATGCTGAAGAGAGATCATGCCCCGCCTGCTATCCCAGGATATAATCCACCAAGTAAGGGGCCAAGGTTGCCACCCTGGGCAAATCGGCAACCAGGACCCGGTGTCCGGGAGAATCCGAGAGATACTCCTAGGGGGAGGAGAAATCAGGAGCCCGAAAGGAAGAAGGCCTCGCCCCCTGCCTTGGAGGTAATAAAAATGATCTCCAAAGGCTTAACTACCCTATCAGAAGGGCCTAGAATCAAAATGAGAAAAGAGAAAGGGATGTAGCCCAGGACCAGGAGTTCCTCAGCTCCCGAACGCAAAGTGCTGCTCATTTAAGAGAACCAAGGAACTTCCGGGGTCTCAGGTGGAGGAGGGGAAGAAGCCTGAGCCTTTCCCTTGCCCTTGCCCTTGCCCCTTTTCAGAGCTCGGGAAGGACAAGAAGAAGAGGGTTTTGATTTTTTGGTTTGGGATATTGAAGGAGATTGAGTAAAAAAGCGTTTTAGGGGAGGAGAAGGGGGTGAATCGGAGCGCATCGTGGTAGACTCGTAACTAAGCGAGCCTCGCGCATTTTCTCCAGAAGTAGAAAAAGTTAAGTTGTACATGCTTTGAAGAAAAGATATGAAGGATAACTTACGAGGATAATGGAAATGAGGGTCTGTTGACTGGGAATCGCCGGAATGGAGGAGTGTCGCACGTTGGAAAAGTTGAGAAAATTTGGGAGAGATTCCGAAATTGCAAAAGTGGTCAATGAGGGGGTTTCATCGTCTTATATAAGCGAGGGGAGAATAATCTCAACCGTTGATTTAAGGGTGAATCGGATGATCATGTTGCATCTTGGAAATTGTGCGGGTAGATGAAAGGACATTTACAGAAATTGAGGTGTGTCAGACTGATAGCATCTCGTAATATGAAACGTTTCGGACCGTTCAAATTCCAGGGCATACGTCATCATGACATCATCCCTATTATCCGAGAATACTAAACAACAAAATATTTTAAGTCCGGGATACATGAGGCCCCGACACTATATTTTAAGTTCGGGAGACATGACGCCCCGACACTCTATTTTAAGTCCGAGAGACATGAGGCCCTGGCACTCTATTATCGAGTCAGGGAGATATGAGGCCCCGACAACTTATCTCATGTCCAATAGGCATGAAACTCCGATGCTTTTACAAGAATTGATTATCTTTCTATTTGAAGTCCAAGCATGACTGATCGAGACAGCGAGTGAGACTCTAGCCCAACTATTTAAGGGATGGGTGGTGATACCTATATAAGAGCCCGAGTCATGAATGACCCGAGATATTTAATGGATAGCCCAAATCAGGGTCAATCTGTTGAATAAATTCTTTAGAAGTCAGGCAGGTGGATGCCCGAGTGCTTGAGTAGGTAAGATCTTGTCTCGATAATCGTTTCTAACAAAATCCTACTGATGTTACATGATGTAAAGTAGAGCAGCGTGACAGGAAGTCAACATCAAAGACCACAAGTTGTAAGTAGGCGCTGAAAACAATGCACTCATTACCTTCCTTCCTATAAATAGCAGGTATGTATTTCATTTGAATGATCTGATCTTTCTCATTCACACGATCTGAATTTTTTTGCTTCTAAGCTCTTGGCATTCACGTATATTCACACATATACATAGTCATTTTCTTCTTCATCTTTCATCTGCTGACTTAAGCATCGGAGTGGACATGCCGGACACCTCTCCGGATCGTGAATCTCATTTGCGGCACGATCCATTGCATTTTTTTTTTTTAACTTTGTTTGCTTTTAAGTTGTCTTGGAAAATTTCTTATCATTTGTTTGTGAATGAGCTCGAATTCAAACAATAATTTCAGCTTTTTATTCGCTAATATCTTCTGTACAAAAAAATAGGTAGGCAAAAGATGACCAACTACCTATTTTTTCCCATAATATAATAAGGTAATCCATTTGCTCAAAATAATAAGCCCAATTTTCGCATAAATTAATCCATTTGTACCTATTTTTTCCATAACAGAATATAATCAAGAAAGTGTAAAAAGACGATTATTAATGGAAGCATATGAGATTTCAGCGAATCGAATCAGTGCGAAACAAAATAATGTGAAGGTTATGTGCCTTGCGTTATCGGAATCATTGCTATGGTTTGAATTTGTAGCTTTCGACTTTGCCGTGGTTCAATTTTTTATTTCTCGACTTTGTGGTGGTTCCAGCTAGGGTTTTTCAATTTGGATGAAATGAGAAACATGTCGTGTATGGATAGATTTTACGGGATATTAGGTCATGTGCCTTAAACAGATTGTGTACAGGAAGATTTTAGGGGAGATTGGGTCATGTGCAAGTCCTCCATTAATTTCTAACAAGGATATGACGAGACGAGACGAGACGAGACGAGAGACTGAAATGAGTAAGTTTACAAAAAAAATTAGTGATTAATTTAACGGCCTGAAAAAAATAGAGATGATTTCGGAAAATACAACAAACAAGAAGAACCAAAATGAGTATTAATCCTGCTAAAGGTGACCATGAAATCATATAAAAATCCTAAAGAATTCTTTTTTCTACAAAATTGCAACGTTGGTGGGGAAATGGGTTGCGATATAGGTAACACATACATACAACTTTTGACACATATTTGAGTGGATAATTGGAAGGTCATAATTCAAAGATGAGCTACGATAAATTTGACAAAAAGCAACAGATAACTTGGATTTCGTATAAGATATGGCCATCATTTTCACAAGACATAAAGGGCCTAGCGCATGTTTGGTGTCTAATACCTGTACTTTTAAATAATTGAAGGTATATTTATATTTTCATTTCTTTAAAATTGATAACCGAATTAAAATACTTAATCATCATTAAAGATAATATTTCATGTATATCAAGAATATAATGCTTTGTATCACAATTGACGTAAAATTTATAATTCACAAATAGACGTCATCTTTATTAATTAAACATTTCTCAGCTTCTCTAATCAAATGTTCCGGTGTTTTTCTGGTGGCATGCCGAGTTGAAGTAAACATCACAATGGATGTGAAGGGTTAGATTGGTATATTGAATGCGTGGAAAGTGAAATCTCTTACATGTAAATAAACCAAGGGTGCGACTACAAATCGAAAATATCCTACAGTAGCTAGCATAAGCCATCGGTTAGCCATTACATTTTTCAAAATGTGCTTGCTTTTTTCATGTAAAGTTCACAGTGTATGCCCCATTCTACCCACTCTGTATGTCACATATTTTATTCTTTCTCAAGACTCTATATATACTACCACCCAGAAACTTTCAAATTGTGACATCAATTTTTCATCTCCTAAATCCAAAATAATGGAAAAAAAATCGAATAATATTAGTTGTGGCTACTTGTCGAGAGGAGATACACAAAATGCTGAGCACGATCAACATAATTTTGCCTCTAAATCATCAGTTATGAAGTTATTTGGTTTTTATGTCGACTTTTGTGATAGAGTCCCTATGTTACAACTGCAGCAGCAACATGATAGCGAGAATAAAAGGTTTGAGTGTCAACATTGCTATCGAAAATTTACCAACTCTCAAGCTCTAGGCGGCCATCAAAATGCACACAAGAAAGAAAGGCAGAGGGCGAAGCGGGCCCAGTATGTGGTCAGTCATGGACGGTTAGGATCAGCAGTCCACGTGATCAATCCGCATGGGGCTAGATCAGGACCATTCATTAGTCCAAGTGCACCAAGTACTGTATATGGTGCAAGTTTTCATCCACCTGAGAGCAGTACTATACTTGTACCTCAGGTTTTATCTGGAGTACCTATGACGCAACATCCCGGTGGTTTCCCCATCAGGCCATCACGACAGGCAGCACCCACTGGTGGCCGAGGTGAGGTGGGATCCATGATACCCGGTGGTGTGACAGATGACACGGATGGAGTAGACGTTGATCTTCATCTTTGACTTGTAATATATGAGTAGTAAATGTTATGTATAATATAGGCATCATTTGATATCCTTAGAAAGAGTGATGGTTCTTCCAGAATAAAATCCCAATTATTTTTTTTGTCGCCGTGCATGAAATTTATATTAATCGGCACTTTCCCCAAACTTAAGTGTGTTATAATTTCTTTAAATTAAACTTTGTCTTGGATACAAAGCTTACGTTGTTTGTTGGGTGGTACCCCATACTCTCAGGTGCGGGCATTTACGTGGTTTAAAAATTAAAGGGCGTGAACCAAAGTTTTCTCGACTTTTGGTGTAGCTCAGTTTAAAACCTAATGGAAACACAATCAGGCCCTTGTTAAATCGGTGGATTCGACACGGCTAGCTTAGTGTGAAACCAAATGTCTGTTTTGCAAGCATAATCTTGGAGTACCATGCCAAAGGCAATTTCATCCAGAAATTTATATAATGACGTAGCACTATATAGCCATTAATTGTGTTTTCCGAGATTAAATTACCGACCTTATAATAAAAATTTTCTAATTTATACAACATTGTCTTCTATATTTATGTTAGACGTTAGTCAGTATTAGCACCATTACATTTAATTTGGCCCCGGCCTCGAAAACTTAGCAAACCTCGATGATAGCTAGTGTTGATGAGCCACCCAATAAAACTGGTATAAGAACTCAGGTTCAAATTCTTGATCGAGACTGTGGCAGCCTCGGTTATCCAAATCTCTCATTATCAGTACATCACAACTCATGAATTGTCCTAACATCTTTTGATGCATCGAGTGGCCTATCATCGTGACTGTAGCATCACAATTGGGCACAGGCACCGCAAAAGGCCAATTACTAAATATAAAGTTTGATCTAAGCAATATAATGCCTTGTCAAGCAAACTCTCAATGAGTTGGGGACCAGATCAGATCACGATCTTAAGGTTGTTTTGCTCCTCGAACCCAAACGTCTTTGGATTGTCAACAATGATATTGTCTCAGATTATAGCGAAAATAGGCTATTATTTTAAGGGTTATCAGCATTTCCCCCTCCCATAAGTCGAGTCAACAAGACAAATGAGAAAACTACACAAATGAAAAAATTCAAAGATAAAAAGCTAGAATTATATAGTTATTTGGGTAATAATTGCAGAAAACAAGAAATTTAAATCAAACCATGGGGAAAATATCCTTATTACAACATCAAACTCGGCAGGTAAATGTTTGCACAGAGAGAAAGAAATATTGCATTTACAATCTACTCTTCTTGACAGGTCCCATCTCCTTAGCCTTGGATCTTAGAATGTGTTTCTGTATTTTTCCGGTTGCCGTTTTTGGCAATGGTCCAAATAGCACTGATTTTGGAACCCAATATGCAGGCATCTTTGAACGACTGAACTTCATTATATCATCAGCTAACCGCTGCTTATCAGAAGCATCAGCATCTGCCTTTAGCGTCACAAATGCACAAGGTGATTCACCCCACTGCTCATCTGGCCTGGCCACTACCGACACTTCAAATATCGCAGGGTGCTGGTACAGAATATTTTCTACCTCTACGCTACTAATATTTTCTCCACCTGATATAATTATGTCCTTTGATCTGTCTTTTATTTCTATGTAGCCATCTGGATGCTTTACACCAATATCACCGGAATGAAACCAACCACTACTAAAAGCTTCTTGGTTTGCTTCAGGGTTCTTCAGATAGCCCTTCATCACAACATTCCCCCTGAACACAATTTCTCCGACAGCTTTGCCATCCGCAAGTACAGGAGTCATGCTTTTCATGTCAACAACATCCAAGCCTTCTAGGCCTACATATCGGACTCCTTGCCTGGAATTCAATCGTGTTTGTTCTTCTGGTGATAGCAAATCCCACTCGGGCTTCCACGCGCATATGGCCGAGGGGCCATACGTTTCAGAAAGACCATAAGTGTGAGTGACTCGAAAGCCTCTCCGTGACATCGCCGACAGAATAGAAGGAGGTGGCGTCGCACCAGCTGTCATTACATGGACAACACGTGGAAGCGGAAGAATGGACTCATTTTTTGGGGCATTTGCAATAGTATTGAGAACCACTGGTGCAGCACAGAAATAGTTCACTCCAAGATTAGCTATAGCTGAATAGACGCCTTTAGCTGTGACCTAGACAGACAGAAGACAGATTGGCAGAGGAGATCAACTATCTCAGTTGGCAACCGTGCAAATATTTAGTTGGCAACTGTGCAAAAATATTTCCTTAGTGAAGAATAAAAACTGTCATATGACCATTTATACGAGTCCATATGTAACTCAAAACCTAAAAATGTTTTAGCATTAATTGCATGGAGTGCATTGAGAACACAAACTATTTTGCTTGGAATTTATACAGTAGATGGCCTAATAGGCAACTCGAGTTATATTGCCCATCAGAGGAAGAAATTAACTTTCATCATGCATTCATTAATAGTCAGGCCTCCAAACATGTAAAGAAAATAATGAATGTGAGATCGACGGTTCTCTCAAAACGAGCCTCGAAATGCTATCCAAAATACAATGATCATCCCATAACATTATCCAAGCCTTGGACCATAATATATAAGTTGATATCAGAGCTAGTCGTCATGGGGAATTCCAAGCACTACATCAACGGGCCCCCCCGACCAGCATTCTGAAGGACAGCGAGGATGACTTATCAAAAGTACCACAATATTTGAAGCTTGATTTTCCCCCGGTACAATAGCCAATCAGACTTGATGAGATATCTTAGTCGATGTGCAAAGTTTTTTTGACACCAACACGGATCGGAGAAAGACAAGGAAGGATTTTGCGATGGCAAACCCTGGTTACTCAAATGGGAACAAATGGGAACAAGATCGTAAAAAGTTAAAAGTGAGGAGAATTTTAGAATCTGTCATTGGCGCTTAACCCTTGAGATACTCCTACAACAATTGTTCTTGTAGTTGTGGAGAAATTTTCAGAATCGCAAGAGAGCATGGTGTGAAATTTTCAGAATAGCAAGAGAGAAGCGACAATTTGGAAGATCTTGGAATATCTCTTGTTCTTACTTGAGGACATGCACGATTTTCAAGGGAGTCAGATGTAATGGGCACGAATTAAGGACAAACCGCGAAGTGGTGGAAGATACCGAATTAAGGACTTAATTAGAAGAATTTTATTTAGTTTTCTTTTTTAATATTGCATGCATTCTAGCCATGGACCGGGGAATTACGACAGATTTCTTGCTAGGGAAATTAATTGTCTTCCTTGTATTTAAATGGCTCTTGTTGCAAGGAATAAGAATATCGAGAATTCTAAAATCAAATAACGAAAGTGATATCGCCATGTTCTCTTGAAACGAGCCTCCAAACCTAGACAAAATACATTGATTATCCATAACATGATCCAAACCTAGGATAAGAGCCCAGCTTTAATATTATATAGAATCAATTAAATCTCACACATCCCATTTTTCTTGAGTGCAAGAGTTTAATAAAATGCAATTTGATTACCTGTCTAAGGCATATGCTTGTACCGCAAAGGACCGCAAGAGTCCATGGAAAACACCAACCATTGCAGTGGAACATGGGCAAAGTCCACAAGTAAACAGCTCCTTCCCCCATTCCCCATACAATTGCATTACTCAAAGCCATAAGGTAGGCCCCTCTATGATGCAACACCACTCCTTTAGGACTAGCTGTCGTACCAGAAGTATACCCCAGAGCAATGCTCTGCCACTCGTCCTCAGGTGGTTTCCAAGAAAATTCAGGGTCACCAGATTCCAAGAACTTCTCGTATTCAATTGCCCCTTTTCTGAGTGCATGTTGGAGTGACTTTGGGTTGCACTTTTTATCAGCTACAACAATCATAATTGGAATCTTATAATTGCCATTGCTTTTATCCTTCATGATCGACAATGCTTCCTCTGCCAAGGTATAGAATTCTTGATCCACAATTATAACACCGGATTGAGAATGTCCCAGGAGAAAAGCAATTGTTTGTGCATTCAGACGAATATTGACAGCATTTAGTACAGCTCCAGACATTGGAACTCCAAAATGAGCTTCATATATGGCTGGAATGTTTGGTGCAATTACAGCTACCTGCAAACATGCAAGTGCAGCATCGTGGATCAGGACAAAATGGGCCATTGGACAATGCATGGCGATTCATCATCACTTGCGCGGCGTCCCATGGCGCGAAAGTACTTGATCTAACGAGTGTGCAATTCGGCTATATACTAACTAATTATGTCTTTGTTATCGGATACCTTTTCATTGATTTATATATTCCCAACAATTTTGAAAATAACAAGCAAAAATCTAGTAAAAAAATTCAGCTTCCTCATAAAATCAGTCTGGAAATATTAATTTAAAATCATTATGCAGGAAAATGACTCACGGTGCAACCAACGGTGACGCCTCTCTTGGTGAGGGCTGATGCCATCCGGCAGCACCGGTTGTAAGTCTGGAGCCACGTGTAAGACAAGGAGCCATGGATCACGGACTTCCGGTTCGGGTGAACAGTGGCAGCCCGTTCCAGGAATCCCAGCGGCGTCAAAGCGGTGTAATTAGCACTATTCCTAGGCAGGTCATCGATATCTTTCTCCACCGGCGCCATTTGAGGGATTATGCAAGCCAGGTGCTCTGAATGCTTGTATATACAGATGAATGGAAGGCTTCTGAATTAGTCTCTCTGCGGGACAGGTGGACGTACCAACTAAACCAATCTTTGAGACACCTGTTCAAATAATACGATAAAAGTGATTTATATTTTAGATTATTTAATAAAGTACGAATTTGTTCACAGTTATCAGAGAATTTACTATCGAAATATTCAATCATTGTTATTATTAAAAAATAAACTGAATTCTCTATTTGAATTTGATTCTCAATTTTAATTGAGTTAGTAATGTCATTTTTATGAGATTGATTTAAATAATTATTTCACCAACCTTTAAGTTATCATTAAAACCTACTATAATCATTGTAGCAACGTTTTTATCATTATTACTTGAGGTTTTTACACATAGTTCTATACATAAGTATTATGTGAACAGTATTATTAATTTTCTTATCATTAAAACTATCAATATTTCATTCATAAATATTTTTCTCATTGTAACTATTAGAAAAAATATATTTTTGTTCTTCAATAAGAACATTCATAGGAGTAGGTCTATCATAATGATATTTATTTTGGGTAGGTTTATCTACTCATTTAATTTTATTAATTTCTTCATCAGAAGAATTTTTATTATTTTCTACTTCTTCATTAAGAGTATATAAATTAAGATTTTAAAATTTTTCTTCTAACAATTTTTCTAAATCATAAATATAAGATTTAAATTTAAAATTTTTTATGTCTGGAGGAGATTGTATAGAATAAGTTGCAATAGAAACAACATTATTTTCTTCTTTATTTTGTATATGAACATCTGGTTTAATTTGATTGATAGTTAAAATAAATTTATCAATACGGTCTTTAAGAGAAATTATTTTTTCTCCTATTATCGTAAGATATAAATTTGTATAATTTTGTTTTTTAATTATCTGATTAATATGTTTAACATTTATTTGTAACATATAATTGTCAAGTAATTTTGAAAAAGCTATAAAATTTAAAATTTTATTATTTTTTTCTATGATAAAAGATTGTTGAGGAGGATAAAGAGATTTTTGAATATGCCCTGAAGAAAGTTTACAATTTCTTTTAAGTATAGAAATATAATCTATATTAAATGTTTTAAAAAACCAAGGAACAAAATGTATTAATTTATTTTGATTTTCACAATATTTATAAAATTCTGTAAGAATATATTCAAATTCTTCTTCAGACAAACTTTCAAAATACCAGTCTCTAAAGATTCTTATTTGGGTAGATAAAATCATGCATTTATCTTGGCTCTAGCTATAGAACCTTTAGCAAAATCTATTTTTGATTTACTATCCATTAAATACTAAAATTCATTTCTGAAGCTGTATCAGTTTTTTTAACTTTTTGAAAGTTACTTTTATGAACAAACTATTTTGATTTATGATTAAATTTTCTACTGTATCTTGTACAGAGTATTCTAAATTTTCTCTTACTTGATAAGTAGATGCTCTAGAAGTTTGTGGTATATTTACGATATAATCTAGAGGTGAAATAAAAGAATGACTAGATCTTGACCTAGCATAGACAGAAGATGGTAACAATATTCTTTGTTCATTATTGAACTGTATTTGAACAGATCTTTCATTTGTTTGTACAGCTTGTTGTAAATCCATATTTATTATAGGATTTAAAGGAACGGCTTGTTCAAATATCCAGTTTTCTGGAAATTCAATTTATTCCAATTTTATATATCTAAGAGTTGTAATATTAGATCTATTAAAATTAGTTTCTATAAGAATAGTTTCATTTACTTTTTTATCTGTTCTTTTACACATAGGATTTAGTGTAAATAATGATTTATAATAAATACGATAACAGATACGTATGAATTCTGTTCCTAGAGTATAATTATAACCATATGTTTTAATATTTAATGTTAAAGAATATAATATATTTATATCAGACAGAGATAACGATAAATTAGGATAAACATCAAAATATATTGGATCTTGTGTCAGACTAGATTGAATTATTCCCATTAGGAAATGGTTTCCAATTCAAATTCCTACCATCTCTTAAAGCTGCTATAAAGATGTCTGGTAGTCCTTCTAAAGTTAAGGGTCTAAAAGCAATTTGTATTAAACCTATATGAATAAATTTATAATTTTTTCTATAAGGTAAAATATCTTTATTATTTAATAATTCTGTAGTTTTAACTACTTGTTTGAAATCAAATCTTTCAAAGGTTCATAACTTATAAATCATTTTAGATTCTATCTTAGGAAGAATACATTTATTCAAAAAATCTAAATTTTCTGTTACATCATATTCTTCATTTAAACTGTTTTGAACAGTTTATTTCATACCAAATATATTCATTAAATAAAAGTGTTAAATTTTTAACCAGATTACTTGGAATCAAATTGAATATGATATGTGGCTTTGTTTTACCAAATTTTTCCTTAGTGGCTTTCGCACACATAGAGGTTATTGGTTTCCAGCATATATATCATTTTCAACTCAAACTGAGCTAAGAAATGGAGACATTTAATTCCAGAATAATAATGAATATAAGGTTCTTATTTGGAATTTTTACAAAACATAAAATGATTTATTAAAGATATACCAAAGAAATTAAACAACAGAGGATTTTACTGAGATCCATAGAAACATAAATTCATAAAAATCGCCCATAAACGTCTTAAACTCCATTTCTCAGCTAAACAGGCTGAAGGGCTACAACATTAATTTATTATTTCTTGGTTACTCGAATCTTGTGTTTACCATTTCTTGGTTCATTTTTTTAACTTATGTTCTAACCAAAGACTGTTATATTACAATAAATTCCAAAAATTTAAATAAATCTTTTATTATCTCAATCTAATTCCAAGTTACAAATAAATAGAGATAATGTCATAGTAAGGTAATAATTTAGCACGAATGCTTTAACCTGTAATTCAGGCTAATTTATGAAATATAAATTTAAAACAGTAAATAAAAACAAAAAATAAAAACAATAATATAAACCTACAAAGTTGTAATCAGAGAACCTGAAGCTTTTATTGATATAGTAGGGTTTTTTTACAGAGAGAGAATAAAGAGGAGCAAACTCGACCGTGTTGTTCTAAGAACACAAAACATCCTACTTATAGAAGGAAGATCCGGACATGAAACCCCGGATTCCAACTAAAAATATAAACAGTACAATGCTTTTTAAAATCAGATAGTAACATGCTTACCAAATTCAAAAGTTGATAGTGATATACCACTAACTTTATTAAAGATGAATGTCTTAATCATCTTTAATATTATCTTTTATGGAGTTTTTAAATTTTCAAAAATGTCGTTGATATGAGAAAAATTAGGAATATCTTTCTTTGGGTCTTGTGTATCTTGCATTTGCATGATATGAAGGAATTGATTCTCACTTGATTCGGAAGCCATTGATTTGTCCGATTTGGATTCAGAACATCCAATATTCTTATAAAGATCCTTCTTCATTTCATCAATGAAAACTTCAATCATTTTTTCTTTTGAATAAATCTCAGAATATTTCTGAGTCAGAATCTTGAATGGACTCATAGAATCTTGCTCTTTCTCTTGTTTATTATTGAAATCTTTCTGGTATAAAGAAATTTTCTCCTCCAACTGTTGAAGAGTTTCATAGCCATAAGGCTTTCCGGTATCTGGATCATCTCTTAATAATTTTTCCCAAAATTTTGTGGAATAGGTTCTCCATATGCAAGGAATACCTTTATTAGTTTAACCGAATTCTGGTTGCCATCTCCAGATCCATGAAATTCCAAATTCCATAAAAAAATAGACATAAAGTCTTTCCGTCGATCTAATGTTCAGAAAATGATTTTTTTTATACTTGCAGAAACATTTAGCCAAGTATTCATTGGTTTTATAAAAGCTTCTGGTAAATTTTTTGATGATGGAGCAAATATTTTCCACCATAGATAAAATCAATTTGGAATCGAGTAATGGAAATCATTTTCACAGATTTTTAAAAATCATGTATGTTTTCTTTTCTCATTTTCATAAAATAGAGATTTATTAAAACTCTCAACATAATCCCAAAAATTGAATTTAAAACTCAGTTGATGACTTTGAGAATAAAACTCTTTTTCAACTAATGGAGATATACCTCATTCTTCAATAGATATAATCTTTTTGATAATAAACTTTGAGAAGTTATAACTTCCTTTCTGCTGAGTATTACTATAAAAGTGAGTTATTTCAACATTTTTTGTTGGTAATAGAAGATTTTCATAAAATCTTCTTTGTTTGTAAGAACCATATACATATGATTTATCGGTCAAATATCTCTCCATGATAGTCCATTGAGTTTTTTCCCATTGAATATCTTTTTCTTCTATGAGAAGAATTAATTCGCGATATTTTGTCTCTATATAAAGAGCTGAATCACCTTCATCATCTTTAATGATGTTAGCATATGATGCTTGAGACTGAGAATCTGTATTATTTATCTGTTTCTGTTTCAAGAATTCTTGAAATTCATTGTATAACTCATTTTGCTCAGTATTACTAGCTGATGAACTGGAAATGTTCTGGGCTATAAGCATCAGCTTTCCATGTTGAGCAATAATATGAGTGGCTTTCCCCTACTACCTCTTTCTCTATAAGAGAAATCTCCTCTTTCACGAGAATTCATATCTGTAAATAAGAACATTAAGATATATATATTCTCTGGTTAAGAAGTCTGATAAGTGATTATCTTCACCTTTTTTGTAAATAATTTCAAAATCAAAAGAGACTAAATGAGCTTGCCATCTTGCAATTTGCTTAGAAACACCATGTTTAAAATCTTTAGTAAACATAAATTTTGTAGATTTGCAATAATTTTTTATAACAAACTTTTGATTATATACATCATCTTGAAATTATAAAATACATTTGACAATAGCTAAAATTTCTTTTGCTACTGTAGAGTAATTTTTCTGAGCATTATTCCATTTTCCAGAATAAAATCGAATAAGATATTCTTGTTTTTTTAGATCTATTTGTTTTAGAATGCCTCCAAAACCTATATCAGAAGCATCTCTTTCATCAATTTTATCCCATTGGGGATTTGATAAAATAAGACAAAGAAGGTTTTTAACTTTTTCTTAATATTTTTAACAGTTTCTGTATGTTTTTCGAATCAAGGTAAAGGATTTTCCTTTAATCTATCATATAAGATAGCAAAATCATTTGTTAAATTTTTAATATAAAGAGAAATATAATTTAAACTTCCTAAAAATCTTTGTAACCCAGTTTTATCAGTTATAATATCAGGAAAATTTGAACCAAATTCTATATTTTTTGTATAGGAATTATTTTCTCTTTTTAGATCATATGACCAAGAAATCTAATATTAGTTTGAATCGCGCATATGCGCGAGGTAAGTTCGAAATCCGTCCGTCTGATTTTAAATCCGACTTCGGTATTGTGTTCCTATCAACGTAGGCTACAACTGGACGTAAGTGTTACTACGTTTTGACATATTTTGGAATTATGATATTGTAAAGGCCCGTATTTCGTATTCATAATTTTGCGGAATTATTAAAAATTTTCTAAATAAATATTTATCTTGTCTTATTTAATTAAAATAAACATGTAAACAATTTTAACTTAAAAATAACAGAATAAGCGAATAATGTTTTCAACCAACAATTTAAAAATAATCCAACGTAAACATTAACTTAAAATAATCCAACGTATTAAAACTGAGTTTGAATAATAAAAAGTGCGTAAATTAAATCATAAGGTCCTCGGGTTTACTACTGCTGTCCCAAGATCGCTCACTGGTCTCCGCCCGTGGTCTCGACCTCATCAATACCTACAACAATCAAGTCTAGTGAGTCTAAAGACTCAACATGTATATATCGTGAATAACAAGTAATATATATCATAAAATCGCATGCAACGTAAAAATAAAATTTCGTAAAGCGTACGATGAAAATCATATCATGAATAATTATACCTACGTGCATAACTGAAAATCATACGTAAAAGATTTGCTCCATAGAGCTCTGTCATAACATATCATAATTTCCTGTAGAGATAATGTTTCTAAGCTAGTGGCCCATAACATAGCGTAAGCGCCTGATCAGACTAAACCACAGTATACTGGGCGGTAGAGATCAATCACAGCCCTTGGAGTGGATGTCCGTACCCATACATAATCATAAACCGGTCGTAAGTCACCGGGCGGAGAGGTCCTCGGTTGCGCCTACCGACTTCCAAACCCATAAGCATAAAGTGGCCACAAGACATATAGCATATATCTCAAAAATAAACATTTTGAATTTTTATGCACATAATATAATTATAATCTTATTTTTACCGGATGAGTTGGATCGCTCCCAGGCTCGCTGCGACTTAATTCTAATATGTGACACATGCAAATAATATTATCTTGACCTAACCTTGACAATAGTACCAAAACTTAACCATAGAACCAACAATGAGACTATTAAGACCAACCACTTGATTTAAAATCATGGTATCGTACTAACTCGAACCAACATTAAACCGACGTTTAACCATGATTAAAATACCCCATATTTACTGAAAAATATGCGTAAGAATTGCAAAACACGAAAATAGGTGAAAGAAATCCAAAAACATAAAACACTCTTTCGAGAGTCATTTTGGCACCTTTCACCGTAAATTCTCGTACGACCTCTAAACTCGACCAAATCACGAACGGCCAAAAACATGACTTTCCTAACTCATTGAGGTATTGTCCAGTCCAAGGCCATGGGCTAAAAGCCAACAAAGAACTCAACCAACACCAAAAACCGTGACCCAAGTTACTGTCAAAAAGCAGAAAAATTACAGCAGCGGCTATGTTGCTTATTTGGGTTGAAACTCTGAAAAATTTTAACTCTTGGCTTGAACCATCGACCCTAGACTCTTACCAACATCCTAAGGCATGGCTTGGACCATGGCTAAGGGCTAAAAGCCAACCACAAACCGAGCCAACACCTAAGACAATGCAACATACTAGCCGAGAAATGCAACCTGCTGTGTCTTGATAGGTATTAACTTGTTTTACTGTCTTGGGTCGTTCCCATGGCCATTTGATCAACCATGGCTCGACCTAGACATGATGGAGTGTTGTATGAACCATGGTTATGGGCTAGAAGCCAACAATCATCCAACCAAACACTCAAAAACTGAAACCCACCCTCACAGCAAAATGAAGGAGCCGAAGTGCAATTGTATTGCTGCTGTAATATTTTAATGGATCCGTGAATTAACCTTGAAAGAATGATTTGGCCACGTCCTAGACATGTTAAGGAAGGGTTCAGACCATGGCTACCGTCCTTAGAACAGCCATGATCTGTACTCTCACATTAACCATCAAAGGAGCACAAACCGTGAACCAAATCTGCTACAAAATGAAACTTCTTGCTGTCAACATGAAACCTGCGTGTGTGGCTTAAACCAATGAGTCAAAAACACCCTAACATACTCTAAGACCTGCCTAGATGCAGCTTTGAGTGCCTGGAATCGAGCAACTACCTGTAATCCACAAAAGCAACCAAACCGTGAAGTGGAATCAAAAGAGTATAGAAAATTTCTGCACATATTTTTGCTTGTAAACTTGCTGTCATTTTCGATTTATTGCTTGAATCTTGTATATATAATGGTTTAAAATATCTATAGGACTTGATTGAAGAGAAAATAAACAACATATACATGCCTGGAATTTGTTTTGAAGAAAAACAAATCGAAACGACAATACGACGCGATGGAACCGAGTTGGATCTTCTTTGTTACTGCTGCTGTTCTCTCACGATTTTATCAGCTGTTTCCTTCTGATTTTTCGAGCATATGAGTGTGAGATATGTGGGTAAGGAAGAGGAATGTTATAAGTGGTGTTAAAGGATGTAATAATATGCATTTAGTCGAGAGTTACAAGTGAAGGAGTGGAATGGATTTTGAATGTTTCTTCTTTTCCCTTAGCTGCCGAAGACTCATTCATTTTATTCCTTATTCTTGCGGCACGTTGGAGTTAAATTGCTAACGTAAGGTATTAAGGAGCCTTGAGGAGAATTATGGAGTTTGCATTACCATTCATTATTAAATTTAAAAGTGGGCAATGAATATACTATGAAAACCATTTAGTGATAATTTGAATGGGTTTTTGAATTGCTTCTCCTACCTTACCGCCGTTGGTTTGTTAATTATTTTTTTTTTTGCTGCATTACACCTTGCTTTGTTTGGGTAATTAGTTGAGGAGAAATGAGGTGTTTTATTGCATTTAAGTTTACTACCCATTAGAGAATTAAAATGAGGGTATAATTTCACCTAAATGACCATTGAGGATGGTTTGAATGGTTTATTACACCTTTGAATTGTCTTGACCAAATTCCTACTAATTTTGCATGGTATGTTATTATTTAAACCTTGTATTTTAAATTCTTTAGGTTTTAAACATCTATTATATGTATTTTAATGCATTAACATTTTAATTTAAGATAGAATATTGCATGGCATACTTGACCTAAAATTTAAGTATTAAAATGCTAGGTTTTTTTTTTTTTAATTTTTTTGCATATATTAGTCTTAGATTAATTTATCCCCTTTTGTTTACATATTTAAATTTAAGCTTTAATTAACTATTGAACCTAAAAGAACTTATTCACTATTTTAACTCCAACTAATTTAATAAATCCTATAACATTCTTTTTCTATAACTTAAATTATTTCTTGACTTAATTTAAATTTAGGAATATTTTTCTTATTATTAATATTATCTCTAACCTCCAACTTCGGTCCGGCCTCGCGTATTTATCCTGAAAAGAAAAAACTAAACATCTACTTTTAAAATAATTAAAACACTTCATATATATGTAAAATATTCATTTCTAATTTTTAATTAATAGAAATTATGCATGGCTTATACGTAATCTGATTTTCGGGTTCTACAGATATTGTCAGAATTGAATGGAACTCATATATGTTGTTCTTGACATATTAGACATCATAGAATCGAAGTCAGATTAAGAAACGGACTGATTATGGAATTGTTGTGATTTTCTGAAGTTAATTGACTGAGATATGATATCAGATTGTATTGGTATCGATTATGAATTAAGGAAATTGTTATCTGATGATGTGGTATTGACGGAGATACTGAGTTTGTACCGTTATGCCGATGATTTGAATTAAATCCAGATTAATCAGTTTCAGTGTTGAATTGAGATTGGAATATTGATATTAGTATTCTCGATATGTCGTTTCAGATTTGCAGAGACAGTCTTGTAGTGACCCGTTCCAGAATCACCTACTAATCAAGAACTAAGCATGCGATTAACTTAATTAAAAACAATCAGAAATAAAGGCGGAAAACTGTCACCAAAAGATAGTTATACAACCCAATCGAAAATCCAGGACAACTCAACTAAAATGAAATATATGGTACAACCATATCGAATCAAAAAGATACCGAAGAACTAAACCAACCAGCTACTCAACGTCCTCCTCCTCCTCCTCCTGAGCTGTCCAACCTGAGGCCTGCCCCGTGGGAATGGGGTGTCCAAGATAAACAAAACCGAGGACATGAGCGATAAGAACGCCCAGTACAAAAGCATGAGTATACAAACCTATATGAAATGCACATGCTATGATATGATACCAGGGTAGTCAAGAAACAGGAGTAACAAAGGATCTCAATATGCTCAGTCTAGAGGCGCCAAGTGGATAGTGCCGCGCGGTACTCCTCTGTGTCACTGCATCCACTACAAGAACAGACGTGGACCTAAAATGTCCCGGATCACCGAAGCCCTCCGGACCCGTCGGCCACTGTGTACTCTCGGTGTCCATGCGTCCACAACACAAGACAGGGCTGAGCGGCCCCACAAGATATAGCTTATCTCGAAAGAGATACAGCTCAACAGTAAAGGCTATCTCGAAGGAGATACGGCTCAACATGAAATGCAACATGCATCATACAGCGTGACATAATAGCATGCATCATATGACATATATCAATGCACCACATAATCATGCAACACATATAAGAATGTATACTCGACCAGGATATCTCGGATAGTACTTTCGTACCTCTATCACTGCAATCCTAATCCACTGGAAAACCAGACAAACAGGTCTATTCCAAGCCTATTCATCAAGTGAAAACCATCACTAAAACTTATCTACCAGACTTAACTAGATAATCCTGAAATAATAATGATACAATTCCAAACCTTCGTCCGTCGCTAGCCCGCTGATGCCGCTAGCTCCCAACTAGAGCACAGCTCCGCTACAAAGCCAGTAGCTCCCTGCTAGTGCCTGAACCTCGGGAAAGACTAGAAACCTCTCAGAAACGACTAAAACGCTCTGGAACGCTCTGAAATGGCGAGTAAGAAATGAAGCCTCGCGCCTCTATTTATAGCCAATGTTCGGACGATCCGATCCACTTCGGAAGCTCCGATCCGGTACACTCGGACGATCCGAACCCACTTCGGACGATCCGAACCTTGCATGCGTTCTACGTGTCCAGCCACCTGTCTCGGACGATCCGAACCCTTGCTCGGACGATCCGAATTCTGCATGTCTGCCACGGGTCCAGCCACCTGGCTCGGACGATCCGACATCTGGCTCGGACGATCCGAACCATTATCGGACGATCCGAACCCGGTTCGGTCCTTCCGATCCCACCGAAAATAATTAATCCAATAATTAACTCAAATTAGGAATCGGGATACTACATTCTCCCCCCCTTAAAAAGATTTCGTCCTCGAAATCAGGTTTATAGGATGAACAAAAAGGAGTAACAACATTGTTATTATATCTCAATTGTTGTTGAACACAACTGATCTTTGGATTACAGCGGAAAACACACACACACATCCATAGTACAACTACAGTACAACTCAAAAGAGCTCTGGATGCTCCGAACGCATACGACTCTCTAGCTCCCAAGTGGCTTCTTCAGTGCCTCTGCGCTGCCACTGAACTAAGACAAGAGGAATGATCTTATTCCGCAATACCTTGTCTTTGCGATCGAGAATCCGCACTGGTCGTTCCACGTAAGACAAATCCGAATTTAGTTGAACTTCAGAGGGATGCAAGATGTGAGACTCATCTGCTACGTATCGTCTCAACAAAGATACGTGGAATACATCATGAATACTTGATAGGTATGGCGGCAATGCAAGTCTGTAAGCCAAAACTCCCACGCTTTCCAATATTTCAAATGGACCAATAAATCTCGGAGACAGCTTACCCTTGAGACCAAATCTCAAAATCCTGCGAAAAGGCGAAACTCGGAGAAACACTTTCTCACCTGGCTGAAAAAAAAGAGGTCGCCGCTTGGTGTTCGCATAACTAGCCTGTCGATCCTGAGCGATCTTAATCCGTTTCTTGATTACTGCAACCTTATCAATAGCCTGCTGGACTAACTCCGGTCCCTCAACATGTCGTTCCCCAACTTCGTCCCAGAATAATGGAGTACGACAACGTCGCCCATACAACGCCTCAAATAGTGCCATACCAATACTACGATGATAGCTGTTGTTGTACGCGAACTCAATCAAAGGCAAATGATCCTGCCAAGCGGGTCCGAAATCCATAACACAAGCTCGCATCATATCCTCAAGTGTACGGATAGTCCTCTCTGTCTGACCGTCGGTCTCTGGATGATAAGCCGTACTCAAACTTAGTGAAGTGCCCAATGCTGACTGGAAACTACCCCAAAATCGTGAGGTAAAACGAGGATCTCTGTCACTAACAATACTGACTGGCACTCCATGCAGACGTAAAATCTCTTGAATATACAAGCGAGCCATACGATCGAAAGTGAAATCACGGTTATATGGCAGAAAATGAGCAGACTTGGTGAGTCGATCCACTCATGCTTTTGTACTGGGCGTTCTTATCGCTCATGTCCTCGGTTTTGTTTATCTTGGACACCCCATTCCCACGGGGCAGGCCTCAGGTTGGACAGCTCAGGAGGAGGAGGAGGAGGACGTTGAGTAGCTGGTTGGTTTAGTTCTTCGGTATCTTTTTGATTCGATATGGTTGTACCGTATATTTCATTTTAGTTGAGTTGTCCTGGATTTTCGATTGGGTTGTATAAATATCTTTTGGTGACAGTTTTCCGCCTTTATTTCTGATTGTTTTTAATTAAGTTAATCGCATGCTTAGTTCTTGATTAGTAGGTGATTCTGGAACGGGTCACTACAGTCTTGAGTTCAGAATTGAGATTGCTTCAGACCGTGACTACAAACGAAAGGTATAAGTCAATGTGGTATTGGGAGATCGACTTAAGTCGGTTTAGACTTGAGTTTCCCTAAATCTCATACTTTATTTTATTACATTGACATTTGCAGTGAATTGACTGATGTACTTGTTTTCTTGAATTATAGATGACAGGTGTTAGACGAGTAATCTTGTAACAGAAGTGCCTGATAGTGGTGGTATCGCCACGGGCACATTGCACGATGTCTCAAGATAGGATATTAGCGATAGAGCTACAGTCCATGACGGTAAGGTCAGGACACCGGATGTTTGGTTATATCGAGTAAATAGAATGAGAATTCTTCTATTACGGAATTCGATATAGGAACACCATATTTGGTTATATCGAGTAATGGAATCACTGTTCTTTCTATTACGGAATTCGATATAGGAACACCACATCTGGAAACCGGGATCCCTAGACTAGGATTGAGTCTAGTATGAGACGTGGAGTCACGTATATGTTTGACAATGTGATAATGATTTTATTTCAGCTTTTGATATATATTGCTGTTACATGTTACATGCTTTATACTCGTTTATATGATTGCATGTTCGTTGATTTATACTGGGATTATATTCTCACCGGAATTATCCGGTTGTTGTCTTGTTTGTATGTGTACATGACAACAGGTGGGACATGATCAGGGTCCAGGAGATGAGGAGAGATCGTGATAGAGTGGAGACTTCTGACTTGGATTATAGATAGGGTTGGACACTTGATACTAGTTGTTAAACCTTAGTTAAATAAATGTATGTGATACATGATATGTACTTTTACATACTGAGATGTATATATATTTTATGTCACTACGTTCCGCATTTTTTAAAAAAAAATTTAGATCCTGTTTTATAATTGATTAATTAGTCCAATGATGATTAAGAACTGGATTAGCGTCCGGGTCCCCACAACATACAAGTCTATCTAATAAATTTTTTTTTTTATTATCAAAAATAGGATGTCTAATCCATTTTAAAACCTTATTAAGAGGTTTGTAATTTATTACTAATCTAAAAACTCCTCTTTCTTGCTCAAAATGTTTGTTAACATAAAAATTAGTATATGACCAAGAAGATTGAGAAGGTTTTATTAAACATTTTTCTAATAATGAATGAATTTCATTCTTACATAATTTTAAATATTCAGAATTCATTTGGCAAGGATCATGCTTTGGTAGGAATATTTTTTTCATCAAAATTATCTTCATATGGAAGAGAAATAATATGTTTCTTACGATTCCAAAAAGGCTTTGGTAGATCATTACATATTTCTGAAGAAAATTTATTATATATAATTTTAATTTTTTCCTGTAATTTAGGATTTTGTAATTTATCATCTATAGTTAGATTTTTTGCTTCTTCTTTTAAAGAATTTATTTGAAAAGTTTTTCTTTCAATCTTTTCTTGTAATTCATTTAAAATTCTATGAACATGTTTAGTTATGAACTGAAAGGAAATAGGATTACTTTGAAAAGTTCCTATAATACTTGTCTCATCAACATAAGTTAAAGGATATATTTGATAAATAAAAGGAAGACCAAGTATAAGTTGGCTAGAAATATCTTTTGCTATTAAAAAACTGGTTTGAAAACAGTTTTTATCTTTTCAAATATATGCTTTTGATATTTTATAATTTATTTATAACGGTTCTCCTCCTGCATGAGAAAGAGAATGAGTAGTTTTATAAAAATGTTTCGTAGGAATTAATCCTTTCTGTATAACATTTAAATCTGCACCACTATCTATCATAGCAATGAATTTTTTCTTATAAGAATTATCAATTAATAAAGTAATATTATCAATATACGATCTTCTGAGATTATTTTGTGTTGTTACTGTTTCATAACTCTCTTCAAGCTAAAACATTTTACTATATCATTGAGAAGAGTTTGTAAACTGAAAAATAGTCTTTTCCAGAACTTTGTTGTATTCATTTTTACGGAGTTGTGTAACTAAGAGTTTTAGTAGGCTAAGGGTAAGTCCTACCACTAGTAGAAAAATCGGATTTTACTTCGACAGACGTTACTTCGGCAATAATAAATTACGAAGTAATACATTATCAATAACTTCAGTAATAACACAAGCGAAGTAAAATAATATATTTTACTTCGGATGTTTAAAAACACGGGCTTCACTATATTTTTTTATTATATTTTACTTCGGCATATCAATGTTGATGAAGTAAAAAATAAGGAAAATAAGTTCATACTGAAGTAAAAGATGAACCGTATTTAATTAATTTTATATCGATTATATCATATATATATATATATATATCCTTCAATTCAGACGTGCGAGCTCATTTCGATCGATCCACATTTTCCTTCAAAATTAACCCTATTTTCAGTCTTCTTCGCTTCGAACCGCGCCGCGCCGCCGCCATTCCACGCACCGCCGTCGCCGTTCCACCATCGAGAGAGAAGAAGGCGGGACGAACAACACCACCACTACTGTGGGGACCCGGACGCTAATCATCTTCTTAATCTTTCTTTTGGGATTTAATTATCAGTTCTGATAAACAGGGTCTAAAAATTTTTCTTTTTAAAATGTAAATGCGGAAGGTAATGGAATCTAAATAATATACATCTCTGTCTAACAACTACAATTCAGTAGAAAAGTACAATACTGTACAATCTAAGTCTAAGGTTCAGTTACTAAGTTCAAGTAATAACCCAAATCTACAGTAAGTCCGGAATCACCACGCTAACTCTTCTTCTCTCCTCATCCTCTTGACCCCGATCCAGTCCCACCTGTTGTCATGCACACATACAAAACAAGACAACAGCCGGATAACTCCGGTGAGAATAAATCCCAGTATAAAACATGGTAAGCATGTATATAAACAATCTAAATCATAAGACATGCTATCATGAATATATTCAAAGCAATAGATTTCATAATCTATGAAATCAATTCAAAATAAGCATGCAACTCGAATCAGATAAACATGCAACTCAATCAAATCATAAAAACATGATGTCATTACTGAAAGCAATAAACATGGGTTCCATAGTCTATGAAACCACATCCATAAACACATGCAGTTCTAGTCAAATCATGTCTAGACTCGACTCAACTATAACTCTAGGGATCCCGGTGTGAATAAGACGTCAATGGCTGTCACCTACTCTCCAAATCGGGGTGACTGTACGTCTTATTCCTAGACTTCGGTCTGAGCTGTATCGACGGCTGACAAAGGAGTCATAGCTGCTCCTAAGCTGAGATACACCGAACATCTAGATAATTGACAATGACTGTCAAAGACTCTCCTATCTTAGATGCAATGAATATCAATCTGTAAACAAAGCACAATCATATTCATATCTGAATATGGCGGTAATCTCATACACTTGAATACAATTCTAAAATCAAAGCATAAACATCTCAAAGTATAAATAACAGTCTAGTATGTGATTTTATTGGGAAACTCAAAATGAGATCTCATTTGAGTTGTGGCTTCCCGAGTATCACATGAATTATACCTTTGTCTTCCCTGTCTGACGAAGACGATGACCTGTATTCAACTCTGTCCATATCCAATCTGAAAAGACAATATCGAATACATAGTATCAATGAATAACTCAATTCACAATCTGTTCTGATCAATACTCAACTCAGTACATAATCTGATCAATATCTGAACAAGATACAATTCAATTCATGTCATCGATATCACAATACGATCTGAATCAATACTGAATCTGATCAATCTACATCAACTGATATTTCGACGGTATAATAATACAATCTGAATAACCCCGTCAATCTGAACATAACAAATAAAATACCAGAATTCATAATCAATATCAGTACAATCCATAATCTGAATATCGGTACACCTAAATCAGTAATAACTCAACTCTGATATCGAATCTCAATAAATTCAACTCTGAAAATCATAACAATTGTATAACAAGTCTATTCTTTAATCTGACTTCAATTATACAATGGCTACTGCAGTAGAAACACCATATCTGATGCATACTAAATTCTGACCATATCATAAATTCAAATCACGTCTAAACGTAATAAAACTTACGTCTAGTTGTAGCCTGTGTTGATAAAAACACGGTACTGAAGTCGGATTTAAAATCAGACGGGCGGATTTTACACAAAAGGCGTAAGGATTTCTGGAGGAATTTCTCGTGCTTCCTTTCTCGTTCTTCCTTATCCTTTCTGAAGAAGAACTTATATATATATATATATATATATATATATATATATATATATATATATATATATATATATATATATATATATATATATCATACGTTGCATGCTTAAGATACGTGGCTCACTTTTGCCAAATCTCGCTGGCGCTCGGGCGGTCGAATCTTACCGCCCGGGCGCGAGCTCGGCGCTCGGGCGGTTAAGTTCTACCGCCCGGGCGCGGAAGGTTCTGCCCGCGATGTTTGGTTCTGGCGCTCGGGCGGTAATTTAGCGCCACACATTCTGCCCGAACATAATTCCATTGAACATTGGCGCTCGGGCGGTCACTTCTTACCGCTCAGGCGCCACTAGTTCTGCCCGAAACTTGAGTAATTTAAATGCTTTGCCCAATTCAGTCTCGGTATGGTTCGGCTATAATCACAGCAATTAAAATTCCATAATTCCGGATTAACAGAGTCGAAATCTTGGCATTTCATAGTGCTTCTCATGACATAACATGCATTCTCATATCTGCGAATATCGCGTTAATGAAGATTAGGAATTCTCAGGCTTTACATTTCTCGGGCCTTACATTTCTCCCCCTCTTAGATCTGAGTTCGTCCTCGAACTCGCAAGTAATCAATTCAGATATATCAGAAAAAAAAATATATACAGAGTTTTAAATCAAAACTCTCATCTTACTGAATCCATTCTGAAATCTCTTTCTTGTATCAATCTCTGATTTCAAATCTGGAATAAGACTTCATGAAGTATATTGTCATAATACTTCTCAATTTAATTATGACAAAATCAATTTTGCCATGTGGGTTACAACCTCCGTATAAACCACTCCATAGTCTATAATGATCCAATACAGCCAACCATCGTTAAATCTGCTGCTCTCGATCTAGGACATATTCAATCCTCGACCTCAAATACCAATCAACATCATCCGATGTTGGTTTATGACATCTGTTCTTTCTGAAATATCTTCATCTTCCTTCGAAGTTCTTCCAAAGAATTAAAAATCTGTAGTATTCACTGTATAATATCTTGTCTGTAACTATCTCATTACCCATCTGATAATCTGATAGCTATAATTATACAATAGTTCATATAATGACAATATGAAATATCATCTAGTGCTAACATCCAGCATTACAGTTCTCGGGATATCTTCCAATATCTGGATAATACACTCTGACTGTCTGTCAATCTGTGAATAACTTGCAAAATAACTTATGGTAGGATCTGCCATAATTGCAAACTTAATCAAAATCACAATCTGATATAGTCTACTAGTCACTCTGACTATGTTCTGACATCAATCTGTGTCATTTGGTTCTGTTTGTACATCATCTTGTACAACCTAATAGATATAGATTGAACAATCTGTCAATCATAATCATATTATATCACAATCTGGAAAATATTGGGATAATCTCATTACGAAATTCATCGAAATATACTCCCCATATCGAATCAGAAATATACAAAGTCTGTAATAAACTTCTGATTTCTTTCTTTCTGTTTTTTCTGTTAGCGATTCAGACATATCAGTACAATTTCTGCCAACATTTCATCATAAATTCTGCTATAACTGATTTAATCTGTCTATATCACAACTATCTGTTCGAATATCATACATTCTCAGACGTCAGAATGAAAACTGAATCCACTACTGTGCATTTCTGACACTATCTGCGATTTCATATTCGAACCATTCGACATAAACAATTCAGTTAATAACATAAATTAAAGAAGAAATACCTACCTGGTATTCGGCTCTGACTATCGATATCAGTTCTGTTATACAATTCTGAAACATTCTGATACCACAAAATAATCAGTTTCACACAAAACACAGAATCACATATCTGTTATTCTGACTGAGGCTCGGTTCTGATTATCAAAATACAGTTCTGAACATTCTGATCATATTTCTGAACTACTGTAACTCTCGAAATCAACTCTGATACAACTGAACTGTATACAATCTCAACGGTTCACCACAATCTGTATCATATACGGATTCAAAACAACAGTAATAACAAATCAGAAACGAAATATCAATATCCTATACAGATCTAGTGAGTTCAGTGAACTCATAAAATAAGGATTTCTGGTAAATATCTTTATGTCCTTCTGATCAACTGCTATATCTCATCTGCAATTAAAAGATGCTCCCAACACAATAGGAGATGTCTCAAATACTGATTTAAAACAATAACAATACTCATCAGATATGAAGCAACAGTCGAATAAAATAATCTGCCAAATCAGACAATAAATTTCTGACAATTCTGACATTTCTGATCTTTCTGACATCGATATCACTTTCTGTCACTGATCCTAATTTCAACTGTATCACAGTCAATCTGTATACTAACTTCAGATATTGCCTCATCTGAATACCATCTGTTTCAAGTGAAATTCTTATCTGAATCGTTTCTGTATACAATAATCACAGTTTTCAGATTATTCAATATAATCTTCAAATATTCGATTCAGTCAATCAGATGCTGCAAGTAGATCAAAATCTCATAGATACACTGAGCATAAAATCATCAGAACATCTCTGAAGATACGGACACATACCAAAGAGAAACACTAAAGCAGATGTAACTCCTCGTCGATATTCTTCTACCGATCTTTCAATTCATTCTGTATCATTCTGTACATTCAATATCATTCTGTACTGAATCTAAAACAACAATCATTATCTGATCTGAATTCCATTCTGAAATCTATCTTTCTGATATAAAGCAATTCTAAAATCTTATCTGGCAACATCAGCCACTTCACACTTCATTGGCACATCTGCCAATGCTAGGCTCGATTTCAGTGGATCTACTGAATACATAAGGATGCAATCTGCTCATTTCTGTATTAATCGAGTCATAAACAATACATATATCAAAGGAATTCTAAATCTAGAATCCTTATCGTGGTATCTCCACTGATCAGTCATCTCTGATCTGACTCTTACCATTTCTGGAAAAAATTCTCCAATATGTCTGTACTTGTTCAGCATATGCATATCAATAATGCGTTCAAATCAGAAAACACAAGTACATCATAATTTATCTCTATTTCATTCTCATCTTACTGTAATATACAATATATACAGAAATCTCTGATATCCACATTTCCTCAACAAGCAAGGACATCAATACTACAGTACTTACAAACCCAACAGATACAGCATATCTCCATGCAACTCAGTCAAAGATATTCTTAACAAATGCATTAGTATATATCAATACATATGCAATAGAATCATAAAGAATAGTACCTGTTGCGAATTCTGGATCTGTGTTTAAAATGGAACTCTGTTCCCTACAATCTTCTGGAACGCTTCTGGGGACAGACTTTAGCAAAGTGTCCTGGCTGTCCACAAATATTGCATCTACCAGTCACTCCCTGGCATTGCTCGGTGGAATGTCTCCCTCCGCAATTCCTGCAATACACTCCAGTATAGCTCGGACTAGAACTACTGGAACTCGAGGAAACACTCCCTAACTTCTTGAATGGCTTCTTCCGAGCTTTCAGCAAATCTTGCTTCCCACTCGTACTGCCGCGATCAAATCTGAGAGGGGATTGCTGTGTCTGGGGTTGTTTCACACACAACCTCCCTAGCTGTCTAATCAGACTCGCCTCAGCTCTCTTTGCTCTACTCAGGATATCCGCAAAATGGTAAGGTCGCTGCATATTCATAAATGCAACTACCTCCGAATTCAGCCCTCTGATGAACTGATTTACTACAGCTTCATCATTTCCAGCTAAATGAGGAGCAAAATGCAGTAGAGTAGAGAATTTAGCAATATATTGGTCAATATTCAGCTGCCCTTGGCTTAAATTCTCAAACTCTAATTTCTTGTTTTCTCGGTATGAAGCTGAGAAAAATCTTCGATAGAATTCAGTTCTGAATATTTTCCACGACATCACTGTACCTCTCTGTGCCCACATTCTTCTACTGGTAATCCACCAACTTCTGGCGGCTTCTCGTAACTGATAAGGCACCATTTTAACCCTCTGTTCATCTGTACAGTCAAGTAAATCAAACAAGATTTCTATATCATCAAACCAGTTCTGACAATCTTCAGATGTCTCGGTACCATTCAAAACCGGCGGCTGTAATAACTCAAATTCTTTCATCTTTTCTTCTAACTGAGTTTCTGATACATCTCTCTGTTCAGACGAAGTACTGCCCTTTTCTGAAATTCTTCGAGGCGGTATATCTGAATATCAAACAGATTAGTACACAATCTATATAATCTGTCTCAGCCCTCCTCTGATCATATACCTCTGAGTCAGACTCGGTTCTGATCCAGGCTTAACAATTACATGCTGCAATCAACTCAGATACAAACAACATGTAATAGGGAAAGCAATAAATCATGCTAGCACCCATAATGTAAGTCAACATTGAAATAATTCTCATGCTAGCACTCATATGCACGGAAGAAAATTCAATCTACCCCGCTCATTCTCTACTATCTCAATCTAAAAGATCTATCAACTCTGACTATCTCAATCTAAAGGATCTATCGCTCTGATACCACCTGTTGTGGGGACCCAGACGCTAATCATCTTCTTAATCTTTCTTTTGGGATTTAATTATCAGTTCTGATAAACATGGTCTAAAAATTTTTCTTTTTAAAATATAAATGCGGAAGGTAATGGAATCTAAATAATATACATCTCTGTATAACAATTACAATTCAGTAGAAAAGTACAATACTATACAATCTAAGTCTAAGGTTCAGTTACTAAGTTCAAGTAATAACCCAAATCTACAGTAAGTCCGGAATCACCACGCTAACTCTTCTTCTCTCCTCATCCTCTTGACCTCGATCCAGTCCCACCTGTTGTCATGCACACATACAAAACAAGACAACAGCCGGATAACTCCGGTGAGAATAAATCCCAGTATAAAACATGGTAAGCATGTATATAAACAATCTAAATCATAAGACATGCTATCATGAATATATTCAAAGCAATAGATTTCATAATCTATGAAATCAATTCAAAATAAGCATGCAACTCGAATCAGATAAACATGCAACTCAATCAAATCATAAAAACATGCTGTCATTACTGAAAGCAATAAACATGGGTTCCATAGTCTATGAAACCACATCCATAAACACATGCAGTTCTAGTCAAATCATGTCTAGACTCGACTCAACTATAACTCTAGGGATCCCGGTGTGAATAAGACGTCAATGGCTGTCACGTACTCTCCCAATCGGGGTGACTGTACGTCTTATTCTTAGACTTCGGTCTGAGCTATATCGACGGCTGACAAAGGAGTCATAGCTGCTCCTAAGCTGAGATACACCGAACATCTAGTTAATTGACAATGACTGTCAAAGACTCTCCTATCTTAGATGCAATGAATATCAATCTGTAAACAAAGCACAATCATATTCATATCTGAATATGGCGGTAATCTCATACACTTGAATACAATTCTAAAATCAAAGCATAAACATCTCAAAGTATAAATAACAGTCTAGTATGTGATTTTATTGGGAAACTCAAAATGAGATCTCATTTGAGTTGTGGCTTCCCGAGTATCACATGAATTATACCTTTGTCTTCCCTGTCTGACGAAGACGATGACCTGTATTCAACTCTGTCCATATCCAATCTGAAAAGACAATATCGAATACATAGTATCAATGAATAACTCAATTCACAATCTGTTCTGATCAATACTCAACTCAGTACATAATCTGATCAATATCTGAACAAGATACAATTCAATTCATGTCATCGATATCACAATACGATCTGAATCAATACTGAATTTGATCAATCTACATCAACTGATATTTCGACGGTATAATAATACAATCTGAATAACCCCGTCAATCTGAACATCACAAATAAAATACCAGAATTCATAATCAATATCAGTACAATTCATAATCTGAATATCGGTACACCTAAATCAGTAATAACTCAACTCTGATATCGAATCTCAATAAATTCAACTCTGAAAATCATAACAATTGTATAACAAGTCTATTCTTTAATCTGACTTCAATTATACAATGGCTACTGCAGTAGAAACACCATATCTGATGCATACTAAATTCTGACCATATCATAAATTCAAATCACGTCTAAACGTAATAAAACTTACGTCTAGTTGTAGCCTGTGTTGATAAAAACACGGTACTGAAGTCGGATTTAAAATCAGACGGGCGGATTTTTCACAAAAGGCGTAAGGATTTCTGGAGGAATTTCTCGTGCTTCCTTTCTCGTTCTTCCTTATCCTTTCTGAAGAAGAACTTATATATATATCATACGTTGCATGCTTAAGATACGTGGCTCACTTTTGCCAAATCTCGCTGGCGCTCGGGCGGTCGAATCTTACCGCCCGGGCGCGAGCTCGGCGCTTGGGCGGTTAAGTTCTACCGCCCGGGTGCGGAAGGTTCTGCCCGCGATGTTTGGTTCTGGCGCTCAGGCGGTCATAAATTACCGCCCGGGCGCCACACATTCTGCCCGAACATAATTCCATTGAACATTGGCGCTCGGGCGGTCACTTCTTACCGCTCGGGCGCCACTAGTTCTGCCCGAAACTTGAGTAATTTAAATGCTTTGTCCAATTCAGTCTCGGTATGGTTCGGCTATAATCACAGCAATTAAAATTCCATAATTCCGGATTAACAGAGTCGAAATCTTGGCATTTCATAGTGCTTCTCATGACATAACATGCATTCTCATATCTGCGAATATCGCGTTAGTGAAGATTAGGAATTCTCAGGCTTTACATTTCTCGGGCCTGACAACTACCACCACCGTTGCAAGCACCGAGACGGAAGAAGCGACTGGAGATACACCACGTTCGCTTCGAACCACCAACACCATCGCCGTTCCACTCACCGAGAGGGAAGCAAAACACCACCACCACCACCGTTCAAAGCATTGAGACGGAAGAAGCGACTGAGATACACAACCGCCGTCCCCCGCGCCTTTGTTTCTTCTCCATTTTGACTGGAACGATATTGCTTTACCTGTGTTAGTCTGTCACCAGTTCCCGAGGTATGGTATTGATTGGAACGATAATTGGTTAATTTCTTGTTGTCGCCTTGGTTGTCCGTCTCTGGGTTCCTAATTTTCGGCACATGTGAGAGTAATTCAAATCAAAATTAATTAGGAACAATGTTGCTTTATTTTCATCAATAGGTAGTCTTCTTTTGTTTTTTTTTCATTCAAGAAATTAAATTGAAAGTGACATTACTAAATGTAATATTTTCAGGTTTAGATCAAATTTATTGTTATATATTTCTGGTATTTTGCTGTATGGAAATGAATAAATCTTGGATTCACTCAGATAGAAGGTCAAAAAAGTACGAGGAGTGTGTGGAACTTTTTATCAGAGGTTGTTTAGAGAATCCCCATATTGACCCCAATTTAATTCATTGTCCTTGTTGCAAATGTAAAAATCTTAAAAAAGACCAGCTAAGTCCATTCGAGAGCATCTTTATTTCCATGGTGTTAGTCAAAATTATGTGAATTGGATTTGGCACGGTGAGTCTGCTGAAAGTGATAAAGTAAATTGGAGCACCAACAAGGAGCCAACTGGTAACTATCATGGGCACTTTGAAACCACTAATATGTGTGAGGCAACATATGATAACTATACAGAAAATCCAGAAGCGTTTATGGAATTTTTGGAGGAAGCAGATAAACTTTTGTATAATGGATGTAAGCGTTACACAAAGTTGAGTGCAATTGTGAAACTATACAACACTAAAGCAAAGCATGGTATGAGTGACGCTTTATTTTCCGATCTACTAATGGATTTTGGGGATATGATACCAGATAATCACAAGCTGCCAACCAAAATGTATGATGTAAAAAAGACATTGAGTTGTTTGGCGTTGAGTCATGAAAAGATTCATGCTTGTTCCAATTATTGCATTCTTTATAGGAAGCAATATAAAGACTGTGTAAACTGCCCTAAATGTGGCTTGTCACGGTGGAAGCTAACCAAGAAGAACGTTGAGAAGAAAGGTGTTCCTGCAAAGGTGTTGTGGTATTTCCCTCCCATACCAAGATTTAAGCGCATGTTTAAATCTCTACATACCTCCAAAAATTTAACATGGCATGCAGGAACCACAGGAGTTCCCGGTCAATTATGTTATCCAGCTGATTCACCATCTTGGAAGTTGGTGGATCATATGTGGCCCGACTTTGAAAGTGAACCAAGAAATCTTCGCCTGGCACTTGCAGCTGATGGCATTAATCCTTATAGCAACTTTAGTAGTCGGTACAGTTGCTGGCCAATTATGTTGGTCACCTATAATCTACCTCCAAACATGTGTATGAACAGAAAATTCATCATGCTAAATATGCTCATTTCAGGGCCTAAACAGCCAGAAAACGATATAAATGTCTATCTTGTTGTGTTAGTTGAAGATTAACGATTGTGGGATGGAGTTGATGGTGTCTATGATGCTTATCGAAGACAATTTTTCACTCTTAAAGCAGTCTTATTATGGACCATCAATGACTTTCCAGCCTATGGTAACCTTAGTGGATGTACTACACATGGTTATTATGCATGCCCAGTATGGAAAGAAGATAATTGTACAAAGCATTTGGAAAATGGGAAGAAAATGTCATTTGTTGGTAATAGACGATTCCTACCACAGTTTCATCCATATCGGAGGCAAATGAAAGAGTTAGATGGTATGGAAGAACATGGAGAATCATATACACCATTATCTGGGGTTGCTTTGTTTGACAAGATTTTTGACATAAGGTGTGTTTTCGGAAAGAAGATTAGTGTGAAAGGTAAAAAGTGAAAGAATGCAAAGGACAATAATTTGGAAGATAGTAAAGAAGAAAAAGATTTTGGATCAACAAATTTCAGAAAATGTTGGAAGAAGAAATCAATTTTTTTCAATCTTCCTTATTGGAAACACCTGCATGTTAGGCATTGTCTCGATGTGATGCACATAGAGAAAAATGTCTTTGAATCTCTCATTAATACTTTGATGAATGTTAAAGGAAAAACCAAGGACAATGTGGCAGCTAGGTTGGACATGGTTCAATTGGGAGTTAGGCATGAATTGGCACCTAAATTTTGTGAAAAAAGAACATATCTTCCTCCTGCTGCATGCTCATTCATAAAAAAAATAAAAGTTACAAGTTTGTCAGTCGATAATAAATATAAAAAACCCAGAAGGTTTCTCATCGAACCTGAAAAATCTTGTGTCCTTGTCTGATTTGAAATTGATTGGCTTGAAATCTCATTATTGTCATGTTCTAATGCATCATTTCCTACCAATACTCATACGTGATGCGTTACCAAAACATGTTAGATATGCCATCATAGGATTATGCTTCGTCTTCAAAGATATTTTTTGCAAGGTGATAGATGTAGCCAAGTTAGATAAGCTGAAATCTGACTTGGTTGTTACACTCGGCTTATTGGAGAAGTATTTCCCCCTTTCTTTCTTCGATGTCATGCTTCACTTAACAGTTCATCTTGTCAAGAAGTTCGATTATGTGGACCAGTGTACTTCCGGTGGATGTACCCGTTTGAAAGATACATGAAGGTGCTTAAGAGTTATTTAGGCAGTCGAAAACATCCTGAAGGTTGCATTGTTCAGAGATATTCAGCCGAATAAACAATTGAGTTTTATTCGAAATACCTAAATGACCTTGATCCTATTGGGGTCCCTCAATCAAATCGCGATCCCAAATCAAACATTGCTGGCTTCTTAGCATGCAAAACAACAATTATAGTGCCACAAGTTGACCTTCAACAAGAACATTTGACTGTGCTGGAAAATACAGAAGAGGTATCTCCCTACATTATGTAAGTGTATTGCATTAATCTATAATTATGCACCCATTTGATTGTCAATATTTAATATCCAACACAAATTGCTATATAATATTTCCACAGTGAACATAAATATTTCTTGAAGTCAATGTTTTCAAAAAAAGATAAAGATGAAAGGTGGATACAAGATGCTCACAATAAGAAGTTCATTGACTGGTTTCGTGCAAAGGTTATGTGGATAAATCTGCTTTATGCATTTTGCGGTGAACAGTTTGTAGCTAGTATTTTAATCACCCTATTCTAATTGTATAAATGTCAGGTGGATGCTGAAATAGATAGCTGCAATGGTGGAACGACATCAACATTGACATGGCTAGGTCATGGTGGTCCACGTGGGCAAGTCATTAAGTATAGTAGCTACGTGATAAATGGAAATTTATACCAAACAAAGGCACGGGATGATGAGAGAGTTTGCCAAAACAGTGGGGTTTCTCTAGTTGCTAGCACAAGGCTTGTCTTTAGTGCCAAAGATAAGAATCCCTTGTTGATTGATGTGACTTTCTATGGAGTGATTGAAGAAATATGGGATTTGGACTATCATCAATTTCAAGTTCCTCTTTTCAAGT
Organism: Primulina eburnea; assembly: GCF_022965805.1. NCBI lineage: Eukaryota > Viridiplantae > Streptophyta > Magnoliopsida > Lamiales > Gesneriaceae > Primulina > Primulina eburnea. The sequence goes on along the minus strand of NC_133103.1, from coordinate 53,372,200 downwards.
GTTCGTGGGTTTCAAATGACAAAGGAGTAATAAAAAATGATGACTGTGGATTCACCTTGGTCAATATGAGAAAAATAGGGCACAAGAAGGACTCATTTGTCCTTGCAAGTCAAGTCAATCAAGTCTTTTATATTGATGACCCATTACAAAAAGGTGGTCAATTGTACTCCTTGTGCCAAATCGATGTTACGAGGGAGATAATGATGGTTGGACTAGTATTCCTGATTCTCGACCAATTGATGATGTTGATACTCATTGTATTCCGACTCATAAAAGTTACTTTAGATCAGAAACTGAGGGTTGCTGGGAAACGAACAAGAAAAAATGTTGTTTTTCACTTTTATGTCATGTTTTTTGTTATGCTATAAACATAACCTCATTGCTATTATTTATGTCATGTTTATTATTTATGTTAGGTTTCTACAAGTCATGTTTATTATTTATGTTATTATTGTTTCTGATATTATTTATGTCATGTTTATACATGTCTTATTAGAATTATTGTTTATGTTATTTTAATGGTTAATGTTATTGTGTAGGTTTTTACATTGGTTTCATTCATGTAAATATGTAGAAAAAAGCTCAATGGGTCGTTAAAAAATGAAACAAATGCTACAGTTGAGATGATACAAGGAGTACATGATGATAAGCTAAATGAAGTTACTAATGCAGAGCACCCTGTACTTACTGATGGAGAAGAACATCATGTAGATTTGCAGAGGAACAAGCGAGGCCCTACGTTGATGGGTAAACTAATTGCTACTGCCAGATGGGGGAAAAAAGCAAAGATTGATTATGATGACATGGGGCGGCCAGCATACAATGCAAATGGAAGGGCTTTACCATCGTACATTGGTTCTATTGCTAGAGCCATGGTGCCAATCATATAAAGTCATGGCCTGAAGTTCCAGAAAACATAAAACAAAAACTGTGGGAAGCTATTTCGGTAAGTACAAGCTTCAATTTGAATTTACAGTCATACTTGCACCTCTAACTAATCTGTTTTTATTGCAGAATGTCTTTGAACTAGCGCCACAAAGTGACTATGCTGTGATGAATTCAGCATCTCAGAAGTGGCGAGATTTCAAAAAACAAATTGACTAGTAGATTTGTTTGGCCGAACAAAGATAATCCTGAAAAGTTGATTTCTCCACCAAGTCAGTATCAACTCCCACTAGCGGATTGGAAAGCATTTGTGGATGCGAGACTGGATCCATCATGGGAGGTACTTTAATAATTGATATGTTTCCTCACGAATTTATTAAATTCAATACTTAACTGAGCCAACATAATGATGTAGGTTACTCATGAAAAACAAAAACAACGGACCATGCATTGTAAATATCACCACAGAATGTCTCGCAAGGGTTACATCGGCTTGGAGGCTGAACTGGTAAGAAACAGAGCAATATATTTGTAATTTTTAGCATGTTCTTCATGTTATTAAACATATGAGTTTTGAAATTGTAGCGGAATAAAAAATTGGTTGCTGAAGATGAGGAAGTTGATAGATCTGTGCTTTGGCGTAAAGCTCTAGAAGACAAATCTGGCAACATAACATGTTCGGAGACATCAAAAGTAGCAGAAAAAATTGTAAATGTTTAGTTTTATTCAATCGCCATATTGCCTAGATAAATAACACTATAGTTTGTGAATTGATTTTTCATGTCTCCAATTGTAGGATGAATTGTTGGAAATGAAAGGCAAAGGAGAGTTCAAATCTTCTGGAATGAATGATGTGTTAACCGCTGTCTTAGGAAGCCAAGAACACTATGGAAGGGTTCGGGGTGTGAAAGGTTTCGTAAAACCAGAAGTATATTTTAAAACTCCAAGAAAGAGGAGAGAAAAAATCTCAAAAGCTGTGATTGAAAATGTAAAAGCACAATCGGAGGAGACTAAAAGTTCGAAAGCTGAATTGGAGATGCTGAGGTCTCAACTTGCTGTTGTGCTTCCATTAATCAATGATCGATCTTCTGAGACTGTAGCATCAAACAAGTTCTCAGGAGTGAAAGGCTCAAAATTGTCAGATGATGTGGAAGAAGTTTATGATTGCGGCACTTCAAATACAAAGGTTGTATGTCTCTGAATTTAATGTCAATTAAATTCTATTCACCTCCATATAAAAATATATCATGTTTTTTGTTCTTGAAAGGGGAAAAAATGTCACCTGGCTGTAAAAGAATGCGAAAACGTGGTGGCTTATTGCACAATAATATCAGAAGGAGGTCCAAATGTTATGATTCACCATGTTCCACTTGGGGAAGAGAACTTCAAGGTATCTATTGATGTTGTCTTAGATGAAAAACCACAGCTTCCGATCCCAATTAAGTTTGGACCAACAATCATCAATGATGTTGTTGGAGTCATTGTTGGTTGGCCTAAAGAGTTGGTTATTTTTCCAACGACAAAGGTACTTTAGGTTTTCATTTGACTTTTTGTTTGCAACTGTCAGATATATTGCTCGAACAATGTTTTATTTTAAAATACTTGTATGAATAATATTTTAAATTGTAGAGGAAGAGGAAACCTGAATCATTTGCGCTTGCAGATGTTCCTGGTCAGCGCGAAAAGTTCAAAGAAATTGAGAAAACATTACCCATGTCGTGCAAGTATACCTACTCTCATGTTGTTAGATTGTTGAATGAATCGGATACCATATACATTAAGTTTGAGGACGCTATGTTTGGACGTCCTAAAAGCATACGGTTGCTAAGAGAAGATATCTTACGCTTTATGGAGATGAGGGAGATAGGTGCTAGACAAATTTTAGTTTACATGGGGTATATATAATGTCTAACTTAAAGTATTTGTGCATTTATATAATATTTTTTGTGGTACTTGTTTATATTTTGAAAATTTTCTAAAAGATATATTTGTGCATCTATATCTTGCAGTCACCTCTACAAATATTTGAAGAAAAAAGACAAGGCTGATTATTTTTCGTTTGTGGATCCCGGTAATATACCTACAAGCCCGATTGGAACAGATGGCCGTGACTTATCACAACATATTGCTGACCAGTTGGAAGTAGTGTGTAGAGATAGCATCTGCCTCATCCCATACAACACTAGGTAAGATTTTAGTTATTTATAGATTTCTACTTCATGAGTGTCAATACTGTAATTTCATTTTTCCAGGTACCATTGGATCTTAACAATCGTCAACGAAGATAAGAATATGATATATTTATATTGGATTCTACGTCTAACAGGAACCGAGATGATACATGGAAAACTATTGTGACAAAGTAGGTAGTATCTTATGTTGATTTTGAATACATTAACTTATAAATATGCAAAAAAAAATAACTTCTTACTTTTTAAAATGTAATGGGGTGAAGATGTACAATGCCTCGAAGGGTATTTCTAAAGGGCCAGGTTTTAAAATATTGACGGTATGTATCGTATTTATTTATGAATACATGAATTTGTAGTGGTTATTAATTAGATTGTGATTGTTGCATTAACTTTTCAATTCCATTATAGGGTAATCTGAAACAAAGTGGTCCTGTTGAATGTGGATATTGTATGATGAGGTGCATTAAAGAGATAGTCGATTGCAATGATCCACAGTTGGAGAAGTTGGTGAGTTTCTTCTTGGGATAAATTTGATTGATTGAGATGAATTGTTTCCATTAAGATATATTTTATTGTTGAGATAATGTGTTGCCATTGAGATATATTTTATTGTTGATCTAATTGCTTGAGATGAATTGTTGTCATTGTGATATATTTTATATTAGTGATATTTTAGTTATCAAAGTTGTCATCTTCATGTCTTCTGCCAATTTTAGTGATATTTTACAGGTTTCTACCAATTCTGTAAAAATGGTTTTCTTTCTTGCATAGCTTTATATCCAAGTTGTCATCTTCATGTCTCCACTGCCTTCGTTAACTTGTAGCCGAGAATTGGAAATGCATATTTTGTGATTTTTGGACTTTTCTGCCGAGAAATGGTACTTTCACATTAACCAAAAACAACTCAAAAATGAAATTCTAGACATTTTTTGGTTATGTGATTTTTGGAATTTTCTGTCCAAGCATCTGTGTTTTCAGTTGAGAAATGGAACAGTCATAGTGTATGCTGATGCACAATCAGATTTTCCTTTGAGTCGATTCTTGGTTGCATGCTTCATTAATTGGTTTCTCAGTTTTGTGAAGTTCTCACACACGGCTGTTAGCAAATCTATAATTTTTTGTCATTATATCTCCATTATTTTTTTATTTAAGTGCCAACATATATGTAATATGTTTAGATTCCATCAATTAAAATACTTTTTAAATATATATCTCTCAATTTTTATTTAAAATAGAAGAATCTAATGTATTTTCTTTTTTAAATTTCAGTTTGCAGGATGCATCAAGAACCAATATTACAACAAATCTCAATATGACGAGGTCAGAAGTGAATGGAGTGAATTTATTTACTCCTATGTAGGTGCTTAAATGTATGGTGTACGTTGAGATAAATATTTTTTTGTCATTGTGGATTTTTGGATATACTTTTGCTTTTGTGGATACATTTTTGGGTTATTTGTGGATTGATGAATATGTAATTGTGGATTCGTGGATATTAATCATTTTTAGCTGGATAATTTATGAATTTAATTATTTTAGTGTATTAAGTCATATATTGCGAAGTCTTTTTTTAACAATTACTTCATCAAAATAAAAAATAATGAAGTGTAACAGGTAAATTACTTCGTTGTTATTTGCGAATTGTGAATTAACATAATATTAAATACTTCGTCAATAAGAAATCAGACGAAGTGATAGAATTAATTTACTTCGACATTGTTCTATAAAAACGAAGTTGTTTTGCGCAATTATTTCACCAAAATACAAATTATTGAAGTCTTTCGAACCACTTACTTCGTCACTAAATGTAAATTGTGAAATAGCATAATATAAAATACTTCAACAAATAGGATAAATGCTGAAGTTATAGATTATATTAACTACCACAAATGGGATAAATTGTGAAGTTGTTTGCATCAATTACTTCACCAAAATACATAACTACGAAGTCTTTCAGATGAGTTACTTCGTCACTCAATGTAAATTGTGAAGTAAGATATTATAAACTACTTCGCTAAATAATAATTAAGACGAGGTTATATATTATATATTACTTCACTATTTACAAAAATCGATGAAGTAAAACACATTTCTTACTTCGGCACTGGTCTAATTCTGGACCGGTTTTCCTTCGAAAACCGGCCAAAGACTTCAGTATTTTCAATCATACAACTTCGGTTATTATGCGAAGTAAAAGCGACATCTATTACTTCACGCCCATATACTTCGGCAATTAACTACCTTATTACTTCATTGAATACGCGAAGTAAAGCGATTTTTCTACTAGTGTACTGAAGTGAGTGTGTACAAGTGTTGTACTGTAAAATCCAAAGTCTTTTAGTGATACCTTCTGGAAACAGAAGAAAGGGAGACGTAGAAGATTTTATCTTTGAACTTCCAGAAACAACCATTGTTCTACTGCCTACTGTTTTATTATTTCTCATCGTACTCCATTGGATCGTTTCCGCACTTATTGTGATATATTAGACTTACATTCGAAAAAGACCAAATATAATCTCTAATAGTGTAATGCCCAAGAATTATAGAATTGATAAATCGAGATTATTAACCTTCATTAACGTAAGACTCGGAAGATATGAAAATGCATGACATGCAATGAGGGGAGAAAAGACGTGAGAAATTAGGGTTTGCAAGACTGCACCCGCGGTGCAAACATGACCGCACCCGCGGTCATAAATTATGAATTATGCAAGAAAGGCCGAAGCCACACCGTACCCGCGGTAAGAACAAGACCGCACCCGCGGTCGTGAATTTCAGAAAATGGAATTGGTGCCGAAGCATTAGCGCACCCGCGCTCCTGGAGTTACCGCACCTGCGGTCGTGCGTGTAACTTGAAAAATAAGACACTTGCCCTTAGCCATGCAATAAGATGTGTTGTCGATTCCTTCACTCACCATTTTTCAGCAACAGAGAACGAGAGAGGAGAAGGAAACAAGGGAAAGGAAAGCTAGCTTGTACAAGATTTAGACATCCAAACGTTAATTCGATTTCGGTTTTGAACTCCTCGTATCATTAGCTACAAGAGGATGTAAGTTTCCTTCAATTCCTGCATGATTCGAGATATGGATGTTGGGGAAACTTTAATATGCTCATAGATATGTGTTCTTTAGAGGATTATGAGTGTATATTTGGAATTGGAACGAAGAATTAATATCGAACTCAATTGTTATGATTTTCAGTATATTCTTGATTGAGCATATTCAGATTTTAGAACTTGGAATGTGTTATGAGGATGATTTTGAGTTGAGATTGATGCATTGTTGAGATATTGATTATTGATAGAGTGACCGGTATCAAGAGTTCATGTCGTTATTCCGTTAAAATTGTACATAGAATGATTATTGAATTGTATAAGAATTGCTTTGAGTAGTATATTGATATGATACTCCTCTATATTTCCAATTCAGATTGATATGGATCAGATTCAGTATTGATTGAGATTGATCAGATTCAGTAAAGATTTCGATTGTATCGTAATATTATTGATATGCATTAGATTGTATCTTGTTCGGATATGGATCAGATTTTATATACCGATTTGTGTAGTGATCAGAACATATTGTGTATTGAGTTATTCACTGATACAACGTATTCGATATTGTCATTTCAGATTTGATATGGACAGATTTGAATACAGGTCATCGTCTTCGTCAGAGAGGGACGACAAAGGTATAATTCATGTGATATTCGGGAAGATACAACTCAATTGAGATCCCATTTGAGTTTCCCAATAAAATCACATACTAGAATTATTGTTGTTTATTTTATGATATGATTTGGATGTGTTTATAGATGTTATATTCATATCATTTGAAATGTGTATGCTTTGTGTATAGATTAATATTCATTGCATATAAGATAGGAAAGTCTTGACAGAACAGTCAGACTTCTAGACGTTCGGCGATATCAGAGTGTAGGGGAAGATCAGTCTCCTATTGTAGATGTGGATACAGATCAGACCGAAGTTTAGGAATAAGACGTACAGTCACCCCGAGTGGTAGGGTAGGTGACAGATCGCGACGTCTTATTCACATCGGGATCCCTAGAGTTATAGTTGAGTCGAGTCTAGACATGATTTGACTAGGACTGGATGGGTTTATGGATGTGGTTTCATAGACTATGAAACCCATTCTTATTGCTTTCAGTCATGATAGCATGTTTTTATGATTTGATATGAGTAGCATGTTTAGCTGATTTGAGTTGCATGCTTATTTTGAGTTAATTTCACAGATTATGAAATCTATTGATTTTAATTATATTCATGATAGAATATTTCATGATTTACTTTATGTATATGCATGTTTACCATGTTTTATACTGGGATTTATTCTCACCGGAGTATCCGGCTGTTGTCTTGTTTTGTATGTGTGCATGACAACAAGTGGGACAAGATCGGGGTCAGAAGATGATGAGAGAAGACGAGTTTAGAGTGGTGATTCCGGACTTATTGTAGACCTGGTTTAATACTTGAATTTAGTAGTTAAACCTTAGACTAATTTGATCTAGAAACATGTTGTACAAGATTTGTATTATTATACTGGTTTGTATAATACATTGATTCCATTACTTTCCGCATTTTAAAAGAAAATTTTTTAGACCCCGTTTTATTTAAATTGACAATTAAATCCCAAAATATGATAAATAAGATGATTAGCGTCCGGGTCCCCACAACAGGTGGTATCAGAGCGATAGATCCTTTAGACTGAGATAAAAGAGAATGAGCGGGGTAGATTGAATTTTCTTTCCTTGCATGTGATTGCTAGCATGAGATTTATTTTAATGTTGATTGACATGGTGTGTGCTAGCATGATTTATTGCTTTCCCTATTACATGTTGTTTGTTATCTGAGTTGACTACAGCATGTAATTACCAAGACTGAATCAGAACCGAGTCTGAATCAGAGGTATATGATCAGAGGAGGGCTGAGACAGATTATATAGATTGTGTATTAATTTTTTTGATATTCAGTTATACCGCCTCGGAGAATTCCAGAAAGGGATAGTACTTTGTCTGAACAAATAGATGCATCAGAAACTCAGATAGAAGTAAAGATGACAGAATTTCAGTTATTTCAGCTGTCGATTCTGAATGGTTTCGAGACATCCGAAGATTGTCAGAACTTGTTTGATGATATAGAAATATTATTTGATTTACTTGAATGTACAGATGAACAGAGAGTTAAATTGGTATTCAACCAGTTACGAGAGGCTGCCAGAAGTTGGTGGATTACAATCAAAGGAGTATTAGCACAACGTGATACTGTGATCACGTGGGAAGTATTCAAAATCGAATTCTATAAAAGATTTTTCTCCGTTTCCTACCAGGAGAACAAAAGAGCAGAATTTGAGAATTTGAGACAAGGCCCATTGAATATTGATGAATATACTGCTAAATTCTCTACTTTACTGCATTTTGCTCCTCATTTAGCTGGAAATGATGAAGATATAGTGAATCAGTTCATCAGAGGGTTGAATTCGGATGTAGTTACATTAATGAATCTGCAGCGACCTTACCATTTTGCTGATATCTTGAGTAGAGCGAAGAGAGCTGAGGCGAGTCTGAGTAGACAGCTAGGGAGGTTGTGTGTGAAGCAACCCCAGACACAGCAATCCTCTCTTCGATTTGGTCGCGGCAGTACGAGTGGGGAGTAAGATTTACTGAAAGCTCGAAAGAAGCCATTCAAGAATTTGGGGAGTAGTTCCTCTAGCTCAAGTGGTTCCAGTCCAAGTCATATTGGAGTCTATTGCAGGACTTGCGAAGGGAGACATTCCTCAGAGCAATGCCAAGGAGTGCTTGGTAGATGAAATATTTGTAGACAGCCTGGACATTTTGCTAAAGTGTGTCCCCAGAGGGTTCCTCGAAGATTTCAAGGGGCTGGACCATCTGGATATGGTGATTGAGGGACAGACCCAGGAACTACTGGGTGACATAGTGACAGGTACTGTTCTTTTACGAGTACAATGCATATGTATTGATATATACTAATGCAATTGTTAAGAATATTTTTGACTGAGTTGCATTGAGATATGCTATATCTGTTGGGTCTGTTTGTACTGTAGTATTGATATCCTTACCTTTTGAGAAAAGATTGATATCAGAGAGTTCTGTGAAAGGTTGCATACTACGGTAAGAGAATAATGAGATCGAGTTAGATTATGATGTACTTGTGTTTTCTGATTTTGTAAGGCCCGAGAAATTAATCCGGTTAATCTGAAAAGATTTGGAAATGATTATTATAATCATAGATGATAATTGATGTGATTATAAACGAAACAGATATGATCGGGAGAGCCGAAAGAAGAAATCACATTATGTGTGAAGTATAGGATTGGCGCACATGCGCGACATGTATCGGCGCACATGCGCGAAAAGTAAAGAAGCATCGGCGCACATGCGCGAGATAAGGCGCGCATATGCGCGACCAGTCCAGAAGGATCGGCGCATATGCGCGACATAATTGGCGCACATGCGCGGACTGGACAGAATGGTTGGCGCATATGCACGACTAAAATGGCGCATATGCGCGAGAAGACAATGCTAGTTTTTTTATAACTAGCGCATATGCGCGACTTTGTGCGCGCATATGCGCGAAACGTGCAGAACATGCACAACGCCACTTGCCCTTGTATCATGCAATGTATGTATATATATATATCAACAAGCGAAATCCTTCAGAAAAAGAAAGAAACGGAGGGGAAAAGCTTTGAGTCCTTACGTGCGGGAATTTAAACGTTACGCAAAATCCGTCCGTCAGAATTTGAAGCCGAATTCAGTACCGAGTTTCTAGCGACGACAGCTACAACTGGACGTAAGTTTTGTTACGTTTAGACAAGATTTGAATTTATGATATTGTCAGAATTGAATATGAATCAGATATGTTATTTCTGCTACAGTAGACAGTATAGAATTGAAGTCAGATTAAAGAACAGACTGTTTCTGTAATTGTTATGATTTTCGAAAGATATTGACTGAGATTCTATATCAGAATTGTGTTAGTATTTAGAGTATGAATTGTATTAACACAGATTATGAGTTCCAGTATTATATATGTGATGTTCAGATTGACGGGGTTATTCAGATTGTATTGTTATGCCGTCGAAACATCAGTTGATTTAGATTGATCAGATTCAGTTTGATTTTGATTATATTGTGATGTCGATGATATGAACTGAATTGTATCTTGTTCAGATATTGATCAGATTATGTACTGAGTTGAGTATTGATCAGAACAGATTGTGTATTGAGTTATTCACTGATACAGTGTATTCGATATTGTCATTTCAGATTTGATATGGATAGATTTGAATACAGGTCATCATTTTCGTCAGACCGGGACGACAAAGGTATAATTCATGTGATATTCGGGAAGATACAACTCAAATAGATCCTATTTGAGTTTCCCAACAAAATCACATACTAGATTATTGTTATATTCTGATATGAATATTCTTGTTTATATGCTGATATGCTACTGCTTTGTTTATAGATTTATATGCATTGCATTTAAGATAGGGAGTCTTGACAGATCCGTCAAACTTCTAGACGTTCGGTGATATCACAGCTTAGGGGAAGATTCACTCTCCTATTGTAGATGTGGATACAGATTAGGCCGAAGTCTAGGAATAAGACGTACCGTCACCCCGATTGGAGAGTAGGTGATAGATCGTCTTATTCACAACGGGATCCCTAGAGTTATAGTTGAGTCGAGTCTAGACATGATTTGACTAGAACTGCATGTGTTTATGGATGTGGTTTCATAGACTATGAAACCCATCTTTATTGCTTTCAGTCATGATATCATGTGTTTATGATTTGATTAAACTGCATGTTTATCTGAATTGAGTTGCATGCTTATTTTGATTTGATTTTATAGATTATGAAATCTATTACTTTTGAATATGTTCATGATAGGATGTTTTATGATTTAGATTGTTTCTATACATGCTTACCATGTTTTATACTGGGATTTATTCTCACCGGAGTATCCGGCTGTTGTCTTGTTTTGTATGTGTGCATGACAACAGGGGGGACAAAATCTGGGTCGAGAAGATGATGAGAGAAGACGAGTTTAGCGTGGTGATTCCGGACTTGGATAGATTTGATTTTATTACTTGAACTGTAGTAGTTGAACCTTAGATTAGTTAAAAGATTGTTGTATCTTTATACTGAATTGTAGTTTATACAGATATGTATATTATGTAGATGCCATTACCTTCCGCACTTTATTTTAAAAAGAAAATTTTTAGACCCTGTTTATCTTAATTGATAATTAAATCCCAAAGATGATTAAGAAGAAAGATCAGTGTCCGGGTCCCCACAACAGGTGGTATCAGAGCGATAGATCCTTTAGATTGAGATAGTCAGAGTTGATAGATCCGTTAGACTGAGATAGAAGAGAATGAGCGGGGTAGATTGAGTCTTCTTTCCTTGCATGTGATTGCTAGCATGAGCTTTATTTTAATGTTGAATTACATTATGGGTGCTAGCATGATTGATTGCTTTTCCTATTATATGTTGTTTGTTATCTGAGTTGACTACAGCATGTAATTACCAAGACTGAATCAGAACCGAGTCTGAATCAGAGGTATATGATCAGAGGAGGGCTGAGACAGATTGTATAGACTGTGTACTAACCGGTTTGATATTCAGATATACCGCCAGAGGGTTGAATTCGGAGGTAGTTGCATTTATGAATCTGCAGCGACCTTACCATTTTGCGGATATCTTGAGTAGAGCGAAGAGAGCTGAGGCAAGTCTGATTAGACAATTGACACGGCTGTGTGTGAAGCAACCCCAGACACAGCAATCCCCTCTTCGATATGAGCGCGGCAGTACGAGTGGGAAGCAAGATCTGTTGAAAACTCGTAAGAAGCCATTCAAGAAGTTGGGGAGTGGTTCATCTAGCTCCAGTGGTTCTAGCCCGAGTTATACTGGAGTGTATTGCAGAACTTGCGGAGGAAGACATCCCACGGAGTTATGCCAGGGAGTTACTGGTAGTTGTCGAATCTACCGACAGCAGGGGCATTTTGCTAAAGTTTGTCCCCAGAGATGGTCCCGAAGATCTTAGGGAACAGCGTTTAATTGAGAAACAGACCCAGAATCCACAACATGTACTATTCTTTTATGATTATACTGCATACGTATTGATATGTACTAATGCATTCTGTATAATTATTTGTGACTGAGTGGCATGGAGATATGTTGTACCTGTGGGATTTATATGTACTGTAGTATTGATGTCCTTGCTTGCTGAGAAAATGTTGATATCAGAAATTTCTGTATATATTGTATACTACAGTAAGATGATAATGAAATAGAGATAGATTATGATGTACTTGTGTTTCTGATTTGAACACATTATTGATATGTGTATGCTGAACAAGTACAGACATATTGTAGAATTTTTCCAGAAATGGTAAGAGTCAGATCAGAGATGACTGATCAGTGGAGATACCACGATAAGTATTCTAGATTTAGAATTCCTTTGATATCTGTATTGTATATGACTCGATTAATACATAAAGGAGCAGATTGCATCCCTATGTATTCAGTAGATCTACTGAAATCGAGCCTAGCATTGGCAGATTTGCCAATAATATACGAATTGGCTGATATTGCTAGATAAGATTTTAGAATTACTTATAGCAGAAAGATATATTTCAGAATTGAATTCAGAGTAGATACGGATGGTTATTCTAGAATTCAGTACAGAATGATATTGAGTGTACAGAATGATACAGAATGAATTAAAAGAATTGAAAAAAATCAGTAGAAGAGTACCGACCAGGAGTACATCTGATTTAGTAATACTCTTGGGCATGTTCAGTATCTTCAGGGATGTTATGATGATTTTATGCTCATTGTCTTTATGAGATTTGATATAATTGCAGCATCTGATTGATGGAATAGAATATCTGAAGATTGTATTGAATATTCTGAGAACTGTGATGATTGTATACAGAAGTTGTTCAGATAAGAATCTTGTTTGAAACAGATTGTATTCAGAATATGCGATATCTGAAGTTAGTAAACAGACTGATTTTGTTACAGTTGAGATTGTAATCAGTGACCGATAAATACCGATATTAGAAAGACCAGAAATTTCAGAAATGTCAGAATTGTCAGAGATATATTTTGTCTGATTTGGCAGATTATTTTATTCGACTGTTACTTTATATCTGCTGAGTATTGTTATTATTCTAAATCAGTATTGGAAACATCTTATATTGTTTTGGAGAGCATATTGTATTTGCAGATGAGATATACCAGTTGATCAGAATGACATGAAGATATTTATCAGAAACCTTGTTTTATGAGTTCCTTGAACTCACTAGATCTGTATAGGATATTGATATTTTGTATCTGATTTGATATTACTGTTGTTTGAATCAGTATATGATACAGATTGTGGTGAACCGTTGAGAATATATACAGTTCAATTGTATCAGAGTTATTTTCGAGAGGTACAGCTATTCAGAAATGTGCTCAGAATGTTCAGAACTTGATTTCAATAATCAGAATGGTGTATCGATCAGAGTAACAGATATGTGATTCTGTGTTTTGTATTAAGACTGATTATCTTATGATGTCAGAATGTTTCAGAATTGTATAACATAATTGATATCGATAGTCAGAGCCGAATACCAGGTAGGTATATTTTCTTTCATTTATGTTATTAACTGAGTTACTATACCGAATAGTCCAAGTCTGAAATCACAGATAGGGTCAGAAATGTACCATGGTGGATTTAGTTTTCAGTTTGATGATTGAGAATGTATGATATTCGAACAGATAGTTGTGATATAGACAGATTAGATCAGTTATGACAGAATTTGTATTGAAATGTTGGCAGAAATTGTACTGATATGTTTGAATTGCTAACAGAAAAGATAGAAAGATAGAAATCAGAAGATTTATTACAGAATTTGTATATTTCGGATTAGACATGGGGAGTATATTTCGATGAATTTCGTAATAAAATTATTGCAATACTTTCCAGATGGTGATAGGATATGATTAAGATTGACAGATTTTTCAATCTATATCTATCAGTTTGTACCAGATAACGTACAAACATGACCAAATGACACAGATCGATGTCAGAGAAGTGGTTAGAAAGATCGGAATGCCACAGTAGATTATGTCAGATTATGATTTTGCTTGAGTTTGTATTCGTGACAGAATATATCATGAACTCTCTTTTAGATTGTTTCACAGATTGACAAACTGTCAGAATATTTTATCAAGGTATTGGAAGATTTTTGTAATGCCCAGAAATTATGAGAAATGATAAGACAAGATTATAAAGTGTTGCCAGGATGGAAAATAAGAAATTCTTGGAAATGCAGCACCGCACTCGCGGTGCCAGGCATCACCGCACCCGCGGTAAATGGACAGTAAGTTGACAAGAAAATCCCGTAGCCACACCGCACCCGCGGTATTAGACGGAGCGCACCCGCGCTGATGACACCGCACCCGCGGTCGTGTAAGCAGCGCACCCGCGGTCAAGCTTCGGGAAATCTAGATAGAATCGTCGAGACTGAAGCGCACCCGCGGTGCATATGTTACCGCACCCGCGGTGCGACGTGCACCATGAAAAATGAG